>NW_026975057.1:0-229581 GCF_030014295.1 Loxodonta africana
ATTTGGAACTGGTGAATCTAAAGGGTGGTACACTTTTTAATGACATAGAACAGAAAGAGAGAGAGAAAGGAAAGAAGTAAAGGAAGGGAGGGAGGGAGGAAGAGAAAGAGAGAGGGAGGAAGGAAGGTAGGAAGAAAGAAACGAAAGTTATTAAAATAGAAATTCTCTGTATAGTAGAGGATCAACAATACATATAAAAGAATTTTTATTCCCAGATGAAACTGTTTTAGTGTTAAAAATTTATTCATTTTAACAAATTCTTGTGTTTATATTTCGTCATATGTCCTGGCTCTAACATATTCTCATTCAACAGCGAGTTATTCTAAAAAAACCCAAATGTAATGAATGATAGAAGAAGACATATACACTATCACAGAAAAATGGCTTCTCAGAGCCTCCTAATGAACTCCAATTAAAGTATTGCTCCCAATTCAAAAGTATCTGTTCTTAGGAGATTTTGCTTACAAAGAAACACCCATGTTGTCTCCTTAGTAAGTCAGGGTGTACATATTATGTAAAGGAATATCCTCCAATGGCTTCCAAGTTTGAAATAAATTACATATCATCATGACGTGTATTGCCTTGCATTGTTGTTGTTAGTTCCCTCAAGTCAGTTCCAAATCATAGTGGCACTATGTACAACAGAATGAAATACTGCCAGGTCCTGTGTCTTCTTAGGTCTTCCTTATTCATAGTCCAGCTTTCACGTGCATATGAGGCAACTGAAAACACCGTGCCTTGGATCAGGGACACTTTAGTCTTCAAGGTGACATCTTTGCTTTTTAACACTTGAAAAATTTCTTTTGCACCATATTTTCCCAATGCAATTCATCATTTGATTTCTTGACTGATGTTTCCATGGGTGTTGATTGTGGATCCAAGTAAAACAAAATCCTTGACAATTTCAATCTTTTCTCCATTTATCATGATGTTGCTTATTGCTCCACTGATGAGGATTTTTGTTTTCTTTACATTGAGGTGTAATTCATACCTAAGTCTTTATAGTCTTTGGTCTTTTTCAGTAAGTGCTTCAAGTCCTGTTCAGGTTCAGCAAGCAAGGTTGTGCAATCCGCATATCACAGGATGTTAATGAGTCTTCTTTCAATCATGATGCTCTGTTCTTCATACAGTTCAGTTTGTTGGACTATGTGCACTGCATACAGATTGAATAATTATAGTGAAAGGATTCAACCCTGATGTACACCTTTCCTGACTTTAAACCATGCAGTAGTAGCCCATTGTTCTGTTTGAATGACTGCCTCTTGATCTATGCAGAGGTTCCCCATGAGCACAATTAAGTGTTCTGGAATTCCCATTTTTTGTGATGTTATCCATAATTTGTTATGATTCACAGAGTCAAATTCCTTTGCATAGTCAATAGAACACAGGTAAACATCTTTCCGATATTCTCTGCTTTCAGCCAGGATCCATCTGACATCAACAATGACTCACCTGTTCCCACGTCCTCTTTTGAATCTGGCTTAAATTTCTGACACTTTCTGTCAATGCACTGCTGCAGCCACTGTTGAAAGTTTCAAATACACACACATACACGTATGATGTTACTAAACTTTAAAAGGTTTTACATTCTTATAACACATTTAACAATAGAGATTTGTATATAGAAGTTATAATAAGAGCCATCCCCACATAAGTATATTGTACCTGCTCCCCCAAAGTGTCCAGTGTCCAAAGATACATATGTACCCTTTTACACACTTCTTTTTGCTGGGACACATGTAAGTACATTCATTTGTTCGTTTTTATGGAAATTAGGTCACACTCTACCCATGTTTTTCTCTGAATCACTCTTCACTTGACAATTTCTCATGGTTCCTCTAAATCAGCAGACATGGAAGAAGCACTCTTTTTGGTTCTTCTCATTTTTAACTCCCACCACTCTTCTGTCAGTTTGTTGTACTGTGGTGGCTTGCATGTTGCTGTGATGTTGGAAGCTATGCCACCAGTATTTCAAATACCACCAGGTTCACACATGGTAGACAGGTTTGAGTGGAGCTCTGGATTTAGACAGACTAGGAAAAAGGACCTAGTGATCTATTTCTAAAAAAAAAACTGGCCAGTGAAATCTTACGAATAGTACTGGAACACTGTCTGATTGAATGACAGAGGATAACCCCTTAGGTTGGAAGGCACTCAAAATACGAGTGGGGAAGAGCTACCTCCTCAAAGTAGATCCCACTTTAATGACATTTGCTGATGGGGCACAACTCAAAATGAGAAGAAACTGACACAAATATCCATTAATAACTAGAACGTG
Source organism: Loxodonta africana (assembly GCF_030014295.1). Lineage (NCBI taxonomy): Eukaryota > Metazoa > Chordata > Mammalia > Proboscidea > Elephantidae > Loxodonta > Loxodonta africana. The sequence continues at coordinate 2,279 of NW_026975057.1, forward strand.
GAATGAAGGAATTATGAATCTAGGGAAATTGGAAGTCATCAAAAAGAAAATGGAGAGGGGGCGGAGCCAAGATGGCAGACTAGGCAGACGCTACCTCGGATCCCTCTTACAACAAAGACACAGAAAAACAAGTGAATCGATCACATACATAACAATCTACGAACCCTGAACAACAAACACAGATTTAGAGACGGAGAACGAACTAATACGGGGAAGCAGCGATTGTTTCCAGAGCCTGGAGCCAGCGTACCAGTCAGGTACGGCACAAGCACAGAGAGCTGCTCCACCCCCCTGAACTAACCCCGGGAGGGGGACCAGCCGGTTCCACGGGCGGCGTGGGACGCAGCCGGTAGGAGAAGTCCCCGGGAGGCAGTGACTGGTCTTGGAGCAGAAAGAGCAGCGTCCGAGCCGGGGAACCGTCCCGCAGGGATTTGGACTGGACGCAGGTGGCTTCATTAACATCTGAATAGCCTGAGCCAGAGGGAGAACTCTGATAGGGATCTGACTGCATTTTTTTTTTAGCGGATTTTCTGGAAAAACTAGTTTCCCAGTGATGGCTTGGAGACAACAATCCATATCCAACCACTTAAAGAAGCAGACCATGACAGCTTCTCCAACCCCCCCAAACAAAAGAATCAAAATCTTTCTCAAATGAAGATACAATCTTGGAATTATCAGATACAGAATATTAAAAACTAATTTACAGAATGCTTAATGATATCACAAATGAAATTAAGATAACTGCAGAAAAAGCCAAGGAACACACTGATAAAACTGTTGAAGAACTCAAAAAGATTATTCAAGAACATAGTGGAAAAATTAATAAGTTGCAAGAATCCATAGAGAGACAACATGTAGAAATCCAAAAGATTAACAATAAAATAACAGAATTAGACAACGCACTAGGAAGTCAGAGGAGCAGACTCGAGCAATTAGAATGCAGACTGGGACATCTGGAGGACCAGGGAATCAACACCAACATAGCTGAAAAAAAATCAGACAAAAGAATTAAAAAAAAATGAAGAAACCCTAAGAATTATGTGGGACTCTATCAAGAAGGATAACCTGCGGGTGATTGGAGTCCCAGAACAGGGAAGGGGGACAGAAAACACAGAGAAAATAGTTGAAGAACTCCTGACAGAAAACTTCCCTGACATCATGAAAGACGAAAGGATATCTATCCAAGATGCTCATCGAACCCCATTTAAGATTGATCCAAAAAGAAAAACACCAAGACATATTATCATCAAACTCACCAAAACCAAAGATAAACAGAAAATTTTAAAAGCAGCCAGGGAGAAAAGAAAGGTTTCCTTCAAGGGAGAATCAATAAGAATATGTTCTGACTACTCAAAAGAAACCATGCAGGCAAGAAGGGAATGGGACGACACATACAGAACACTGAAGGAGAAAAACTGCCAGCCAAGGATCATATATCCAGCAAAACTCTCTCTGAAATATGAAGGCGAAATTAAGATATTTACAGACAAACACAAGTTTAGAGAATTTGCAAAAACCAAACCAAAGCTACAAGAAATACTAAAGGATATTGTTTGGTCAGAGAACCAATAATATCAGCTCAGATATCAGCACAACACAAGGTCACAAAACAGAACGTCCAGATATCAACTCAAATAGGGAAATCACAAAAACAAACAAATTAAGATTAATTAAAAAAAAAAACACATAACAGGGAATCATGGAAGTCAATAGGTAAAAGATCACAATAATCAAAAAGAGGGACTAAATACAGGAGGCATTGAACTGCCATATGGAGAGTGATACAAGGCGATATAGAACAATACAAGTTAGGTTTTTACTTAGAAAAATAGGGGTAAATAATAAGGTAACCACATAAAGGTATAACAACTCTATAACGCAAGATAAAAACCAAGAAAAACGTAACGACTCAACCAACATAAAGTCAAGCACTATGAAAATGAGGATCTCACAATTTACTAAGAAAAACGCCTCAGCACAAAAAAGTATGTGGAAAAATGAAATTGTCAACAACACACATAAAAAGGCATCAAAATGACAGCACTAAAAACTTATTTATCTATAATTACCCTGAATGTAAATGGACTAAATGCACCAATAAAGAGACAGAGAGTCACAGACTGGATAAAGAAACACGATCCATCTATATGCTGCCTACAAGAGACACACCTTAGACTTAGAGACACAAACAAACTAAAACTCAAAGGATGGAAAAAAGTATATCGAGCAAACAATAAGCAAAAAAGAAGAGGAGTAGCAATATTAATTTCTGACAAAATAGACTTTAGACTTAAATCCACCACAAAGGATAAAGAAGGACACTATATAATGATAAAAGGGACAATTGACCAGGAAGACATAACCATATTAAATATTTATGCACCCAATGACAGGGCTGCAAGATACATAAATCAAATTTTAACAGAATTGAAAAGCGAGATAGATACCTCCACAATTATAGTAGGAGACTTCAACACACCACTTTCGGAGAAGGACAGGACATCCAGTAAGAAGCTCAACAGAGACACGGAAGATCTAATTACGACAATCAACCAACTTGACCTCATTGACTTATACAGAACTCTCCACCCAACTGCTGCAAAATATACTTTTTTTTCTAGCGCACATGGAACATTCTCTAGAATAGACCACATATTAGGTCATAAAACAAACCTTTGCAGAGTCCAAAACATCGAAATATTACAAAGCATCTTCTCAGACCACAAGGCAATAAAACTAGAGATCAATAACAGAAAAACGAGGGAAAAGAAATCAAATACTTGGAAAATGAACAATACCCTCCTGAAAAAAGACTGGGTTATAGAAGACATCAAGGAGGGAATAAGGAAATTCATAGAAAGCAACGAGAATGAAAATACTTCCTATCAAAACCTCTGGGACACAGCAAAAGCAGTGCTCAGACGCAAATTAATATCAATAAATGCACACATACAAAAGGAAGAAAGAGCCAAAATCAGAGAACTGTCCCTACAACTTGAACAAATAGAAAGTGAGCAACAAAAGAATCCATCAGGCACCAGAAGAAAACAAATAATAAAAATTAGAGCTGAACTAAATGAATTAGAGAACAGAAAAACAATTCAAAGAATTAACAAAGCCAAAAGCTGGTTCTTTGAAAAAATTAACAAAATTGATAAATCATTGGCTAGACTGACTAAAGAAATACAGGAAACAAATAACCCGAATAAGAAATGAGAAGGACCACATCACAACAGAACCAACTGAAATTAAAAGAATCATTTCAGATTATTATGAAAAATTGTACTCTAACAAATTTGAAAACCTAGAAGAAATGGATGAATTCCTGGAAAAACACTACCTACCTAAACTAACACATTCAGAAGTAGAACAACTAAATAGACCCATAACAAAAAAAGAGATTGAAACGGTAATCAAAAAACTCCCAACAAAAAAAAGCCCTGGCCCGGACGGCTTCACTGCAGAGTTCTACCAAACTTTCAGAGAAGAGTTAACACCACTACTACTAAAGGTATTCCAAAGCATAGAAAATGACGGAATACTACCCCACTCATTCTATGAAGCCACCATCTCCCTGATACCAAAACCAGGTAAAGACATTACAAAAAAAGAAAATTATAGACCTATATCCCTCATGAACATTGATGCAAAAATCCTCAACAAAATTCTAGCCAATAGAATCCAACAACACATCAAAAAAATAATTCACCCTGATCAAGTGGGATTTATACCAGGTATGCAAGGCTGGTTTAATATCAGAAAAACCATTAATGTAATCCATCACATAAATAAAACAAAAGACAAAAACCACATGATCTTATCAATTGATGCAGAAAAGGCATTTGACAAAGTCCAACACCCATTCATGATAAAAACTCTTACCAAAATAGGAATTGAAGGAAAATTCCTCAACATAATAAAGGGCATCTATGCAAAGCCAACAGCCAATATCACTCTAAATGGAGAGAACCTGAAAGCATTTCCCTTGAGAACGGGAACCAGACAAGGATGCCCTTTATCACCGCTCTTATTCAACATCATGTTGGAAGTCCTAGCCAGGGCAATTAGGCTAGACAAAGAAATAAAAGGTATCCGGATTGGCAAGGAAGAAGTAAAGTTATCACTATTTGCAGATGACATGATTATATACACAGAAAACCCTAAGGAATCCTCCAGAAAACTACTGAAACTAATAGAAGAGTTTGGCAGAGTCTCAGGTTATAAAATAAACATACAAAAATCACTTGGATTCCTCTACATCAACAAAAAGAACACCGAAGAGGAAATAACCAAATCAATACCATTCACAGTAGCCCCCAAGAAGATAAGATACTTAGGAATAAATCTTACCAAGGATGTAAAAGACCTATACAAAGAAAACTACAAAGCTCTACTACAAGAAATTCAAAAGGACATACTTAAGTGGAAAAACATACCTTGCTCATGGATAGGAAGACTTAACATAGTAAAAATGTCTATTCTACCAAAAGCCATCTATACATTTAACGCACTTCCGATCCAAATTCCAATGTCATATTTTAAGGGGATAGAGAAACAAATCACCAATTTCATACGGAAGGGAAAGAAGCCCCGGATAAGCAAAGCACTACTGAAAAAGAAGAAAAAAGTGGGAGGCCTCACCTTACCTGACTTCAGAACCTATTATACAGCCACAGTAGTCAAAACAGCCTGGTATTGGTACAACAACAGACACATAGACCAATGGAACAGAATTGAGAACCCAGACATAGATCCATCCACGTATGAGCAGCTGATATTTGACAAAGGACCAGTGTCAATTAACTGGGGAAAAGATAGCCTTTTTAACAAATGGTGCTGGCAGAACTGGATATCCATCTGCAAAAAAATGAAACAGGACCCATACCTCACACCATGCACAAAAACTAACTCCAAGTGGATCAAAGACCTAAACATAAAGACTAAAACGATAAAGATCATGGAAGAAAAAATTGGGACAACCCTAGGAGCCCTAATACAAGGTATAAACAGAATACAAAACATTACCAAAAATGATGAAGAGAAACCCGATAACTGGGAGCTCCTAAAAATCAAACACCTATGCTCATCTAAAGACTTCACCAAAAGAGTAAAAAGACCACCTACAGACTGGGAAAGAATTTTCAGCTATGACATCTCCGACCAGTGCCTGATCTCTAAAATCTACATGATTCTGTCAAAACTCAACCACAAAAAGACAAACAACCCAATCAAGAAGTGGGCAAAGGATATGAACACACATTTCACTAAAGAAGATATTCAGGCAGCCAACAGATACATGAGAAAATGCTCTCGATCATTAGCCATTAGAGAAATGCAAATTAAAACTACGATGAGATTCCATCTCACACCAGCAAGGCTGGCATTAATCCAAAAAACACAAAATAATAAATGTTGGAGAGGCTGCGGAGAGATTGGAACTCTCATACACTGCTGGTGGGAATGTAAAATGGTACAACCACTTTGGAAATCCATCTGGCATTATCTTAAACAGTTAGAAATAGAACTACCATACAACCCAGAAATCCCACTCCTAGGAATATACCCTAGAGATACAAGAGCCTTCATACGAACAGATATATGCACAACCATGTTTATTGCAGCTCTGTTTACAATAGCAAAAAGTTGGAAGCAACCAAGGTGTCCATCAATGGATGAATGGGTAAATAAATTGTGGTATATTCACACAATGGAATACTACGCATCGATAAAGAACAGTGACGAATCTCTGAAACATTTCATAACATGGAGGAACCTGGAAGGCATTATGCTGAGCGAAATGAGTCAGAGGCAAAAGGACAAATATTGCATAAGACCACTATTATAAGATCTTGAGAAATAGTAAACCTGAGAAGAACACATACTTTTGTGGTTACGAGAGGGGAGGGAGGGAGGGTGGGAGAGGGTTTTTTACTGATTAATCAGTAGATAAGAACTGCTTTCGGTGAAGGGAAAGACAACACTCAATACATGGAAGGTCAGCTCAATTGGACTGGACCAAAAGCAAAGAAGTTTCCAGGATAAAATGAATGCTTCAAAGGTCAGCAGAGCAAGTGCGGGGGTCTGGGGAACATGGTTTGCGGGGACTTCTAAGTCAATTGGCAAAATAATTCTATTATGAAATCATTCTGCATCCCACTTTGAAATGTGGCATCTGGGGTCTTAAATGCTAACAAGCGGCCATCTAAGATGCATCAATTGGTCTCAACCCACCTGGAGCAAAGGAAAATGAAGAACACCAAGGCCACACGACAACTAAGAGCCCAAGAGACAGAAAGGGCCACATGAACCAGAGACCTACATCATCCTGAGACCAGAAGAACTAGTTGGTGCCCAGCCACAATCGATGACTGCCCTGACAGGGAGCACAGCAGAGGACCCCTGAGGGAGCAGGAGATCAGTGGGATACAGACCCCAAATTCTCATAAAAAGACCATACTTAATGGTCTGACTGAGACTGGAGGAATCCCGGCGGCCATGCTCCCCAGACCTTCAGTTGACACAGGACAGGAACCATCCCCGAAGACAACTCATCAGAAATGAAAGGGACTGGTTTGCGGGTGGGAGAGAGACGCTGATGAAGAGTGAGCTAATTATATCAGGTGGACACTCGAGAGTGTGTTGGCAACTCTTGTCTGGAGGGGGGATGGGAGGATAGAGAGAGAGGGAAGCCGGCAAAATTGTCAAGAAAGGAGAGATTGAAAGGGCTGACTCAAGACGGGGAGAGCAAGTGGGAGTAGGGAGTGAGATGTATGTAAACTTATATGTGACAGACTGATTGGATTTGTAAACGTTCACTTGAAGCTTAATAAAAGTTATTAAAAAAAAAAAAGTGACATAATTTTATATCCAGACAAAATGAAATGCCAATAACTAAGTGGAGTGCAAAAATGGAAGCCTGCAGAAGATAAAATGATTTGTGAATCCCTAAAGACAATTCCAAAATTCCTTTTTAGAATGTAATAAATCAGAAGAGACTTCTGCCATTAAAGGTACGTGCTTATGGGTGGGAATCATCCTACTAGTACCACTAGTGCTGAAATTAACGATGGCAATACAAATATAACAGAATTTGTTCCAAATTCTGCATCCATTACTTGCTGTAGTAAAAAAAAAAAAAAAAAATTAGTAATGATCTAGAAAGTGAAACTAAGAATATTAAACGGTCACATCTGCAGACCCCATAAATAACAGAAATGCAGATCCTGCCTTGTGGAATAATTTTCTTCCAAGGAAGCAAATTACTGGATCAAAAGAGGCCCAAGTGATTGTCAACATCACAGTTGTCCACTTGTAAATTTGTGTTGAAAATTCCTGGACGGTAAACAAAGTTCTGTAGCCAGAATTTTTTCTAGAGTGCAAAGTTAATGATGAAAATTATAAGAGGGGGTGGCTACTGCAATCTCCATCAGTCAGCTCCCTGTATTGTTTTGTTTGCAAACCTAGTAACCAAACAAACAAACCCGTCATCCTCATTTAATTCTCGAATTGTTACAGATGAATTTAGCAATTGGTGCAAATTGAATAGGATCGGTAAACATGAAAATAGTTCAATTCACAGAGATTATGTTATCATATTTAAACCAAACACATTGTTCTGGCTTAATTTATGAACTGGAATCACAAATTAATGAACATCAGTATTGAAAAGCCATTTTGTAATGTGTCGTTGTTGTCATAACAATCACGGAATGTGGACTATCTTCGTGAAAAAGAAATGAAGTCTTTGGGTCCCCAAGAAATGGAAAATTTTAAAGTTGACTTCAACTTGTTGCTCATTTGATCTATTTTTAGCAAGTCACATCTCAAAACACGGTAACACAGGAAAGGGCAATCCATCCTATAATTCTAAAATAATGTGTGAAAAATTTATAATCTTGATAAGTGATGAAGTTCAATCAACTAACTGTCAGTGAAATAAGTATAGCTCGATATTTTATTTTGTCTGTGGATTCCACTTCTGAGCCTTCTCATACAGGCCAGCTAAGGATTGTTTAAAGATCCATATCTCCAACAGATAGAAAACCTGTGTGGTGATTTATCACATTTACTAGCTTAAAAAATCTAAAAAATCATACTGGTAAAGACATTGCAAAGCAAGTGTTTCACTAATTATGTGAAGTTTGCAAAATTGATTTTTCTAAGTGCAGAGACCAATCCTATGACAATGCTGCCATTACGTCATTGCATTATAAAGGCATGCGACAGAAAATTCTGGAATGAAATTAATATGCCATTTCCATACCAAGGTGCTGCACATTCACTTAATTTTGTAGGATGTATCACAATAGTTTTTTTTGTCCAAAAGCAATTGATGTTTTTTCTAATATTCAGTTCCTTTACAAATTTTTTGCCACCTCTACTCACTGATGAGCTGTTCTTAAAACACATTCAGGCAATGATTGAGCATTAAAATGTCTAATACACATTGGGAAGCACATGCTATAGCAACAAGTACAATTCTAGGCGCCACACAGAATATTGCTGAAGACCAGATACAGAAAGGAAACACCAAAACAGAAGCTAAAATCATCGCTGCCTTAGTCATCTAGTGCTGCCACAACAGATACCGTAAGTGGATGGCTTTAACAAAGAGAAATTTATTTTCTCACAGTCTAGTAGGTTACAAGTCCAAATTCAGGACGTCAGCTCCAGGGGAAGGCTTTCTCTCTCTGTTGATTCTGGAAGAAGGTCCTTGTCCTCCATCTTCCCATGGTCAAGGAGCTTCTCAGGCGCAGGGACCCCAGGTCCAAAGGATATGCTCTGCTCTTGGGAGGATGAGGTCCCCAACTCTCTATCCTTTCATCTCCTGAGAGATAAAAGGTGGTGCAGGCCACACTCTAGGGAAACTCCCTGTATCTCAGATCAGGGAGGTGTTAAAATCCCACCCTAATCCTCTCAACATAAAATTACCATCACAAAATGGAGGACAACCTCACATGGCCTATCCAAGTTGATACACACATTTTGGGGGGACATAATTCAATCCATGACATTCTACCCTTTAAACCCTTTGGCTCCCCCAAAATCACATTCTTGAAAATGGAAAACATATTCATCCCATCAGAAACCAAAACCAAACCCACTGCCGTCCAGTCGATTCTGACTCATAGCGACCCTATAAGACAGAGTAGAACTTCCCCATAGAGTTTCCAAGGAGCGCCTGGCAGATTCGAACTGCCGACCTTTTGGAGATACCAGAACAGAAGCTTAAAACGTCGCCAACAAAATGGAAACACAGCCCATATATTTATGTTTGTTATGTATAATAATATATTCCATCATTTTCATTTGATGAGTCAATTCTCCAAGATTCAGAAGTAAATTTATAGACATGCATAGATCTCTACCAGCTATTAACAAGATATTTACATAAGAGAATATTTTGAAAACACAATAAAACAAATACTGCCAAATACTGATTATCAAGCAGTTTATTGTTGCAGAAGCATTAAAAGAAACAAGTAAATGACAGAAATGCTCCAGAAGTACTGAGGGCCAGAGATCAATTTCACATAACCACCATCACTGACACACTTGAATCTTCCATGAAATGAAGGATGATGATGTATGAAGTTCTTTCTGATATTTTTTTCCTTCTTAACATGAATATAAATGATGAAGAATTCCTGAAGGTACCTAATAAATTAGCACAGGCTTATCCTGATGAGGAAACCCTGGTGGCACAGTGGGTAAGTGCTACGACTGCTAACCAAGAGGACAGCAGTTCAAATCCACCAGGCGCTCCTTGGAAACTCTATCGGGCAGTTCTACTCTGTCCTATAGGGTCGGGATGAGTCAGAATCGACTCGACGGCAGTGGGTTTGGTTTTTATCCTGATGACTTAAGACAAACCTTTATGGAGAAGTGCTACAATTTCATTCTTACGTTAGAATTAAGTTTAGAGATTCAAAACAAATTTTACTCATGTAGGCGTGTAAACCAAAAAACCAAACCCACTACTGATGAATTGATTTCAACACATAGCCACGCTATAGGACAAAGTAGAATTGCCCCCATAGGGTTTCCATGGAGCAGCTAATGTATTCGAACTGCCAAGCTTTTGGTTAGCAGCTGAGTTCTTAACCACTGCACCACCAGTGCTCCAAATATACTCTGGCCCAGTAGTTCAAATGCAACAGCCGCTCCTTGAAAACCCGATGAGGCAGTTCTACTCTGACCTGTAGGGTCATTATGCATCAGAATCGACTCCAACCCAACGGGTTTGTTCTGCCTACTGCCTCATCCCTATTTCATTTTCTCAGAGATAAGTTTCTCTGATAGGGTCAGGTTCAGGAATGTGATGAAAAATGTCTCTTGTAGGGGGTGGGGCCAAGATGGCAGAGTAGTCAGATGCTTTGTGTAGCCCCTCTTATAACAAAGACCCAGAGAAGTAAATCGATTATATATGACAATCTAGGAGCCCTGAACATCAAAGGTGAAGTTACAGAATTGGACTTAGTGGCACGGCGAGGGGGATATGGTTCAGAAGCAGTCAGATGCTGACAGACCTGACCCGGCAGAAACCAGCACCCTGCAGGCTGGATTGGATGGCATGTGTGGTGAGGCAAGCAGTGATGCTCGGGACATGTTTTTCACATCAGAAGAGATCGAGTGGTGGAAAGTCTACACAAGCTTCGAGAACCAGTGAAAAGCAGTGCTAAGTTGGCAAAAGACAAGTACATGTATTTAAAATGCCACACAAATCAAAAATCATCCCCTTTGGGAAGAACATCTCTCCCATTTACCTGCTTCCTCCCTCTCTGTTTTTAGTCTTGGACCAGCTTCAGCTATTTCTGGGTCGCCTGGGCCAGAAGTAGGAACTATCACATGCCTTGGAGCAGGAACAAACAACAAAAAATAATCTGCCAGCTTCCCTAAGCCAGGAACTCAGGGAAGGCACAGACATAAGGGGTCCAAGGACTTTGAATGCCTTTCACCCTTGCATAGATCTGTGTAGGCCCATTTCAACAGCATAGGCCCTCATTAGCACACTACGACAGGGTACATACCTGAAGCCTATTTTCAACTGTATCAGTTATAAAGTGGAGTGGCAGATTCGTGATATTTGACAACTTTCTGCCAATTAAGCAGAGTCCTCACCTACCCACATCAGTGACTTGAAGGTTGGTGGCTCCACCCATGCCACCTAGCCACGCAATTCAGGAGTCCAAGAATAAGTGGTGAATCCCAGTCCTTACAACCAACAGCATTGGGTGCCCATGGTCTGGCTGCAAAACCCACCCACCTATGTTCTCTAGGGAACAGGGACATGCTTTCCTCCCAGACACTCAGGGGCAGTCATTCCCCCCACAGTAGGCAGACACCTGTACCTACACCAATCAACCCTGTCAATCTAGGACTGTAGGTGAGAGCCTACACCACATGCCAAACTAGCTCACCCAAGCAGCCTATTTGGGCATATCAAAATAAAACAAGAAGCTAGGACACAGTACACCAAAAAAAAAAAGAAAAAAACAAAAACAAACCCAGTGCCATCAAGTAGATTCCGACTCAGTAAGCAAACATAAAATAAATGAATATGATAACTTATTGATGGCTCAGAGACAAGTGTAAATATCAAATAACATAAAGAGGCAGCCCATGATGGATTCAGGAAGCTCCCAAAACAACAAATCAAGAAATCTTCCAAATGAAGAGAAATTCCAGGAATTACTGGAGGTAGAAGTTAAAAGATTAATATACCGAGCTCTTCAAAAGATCCAGGAGGAGATCAGGCAAAACAAAGAACAAGCCAAGGAACACACAGATAAAACAATAGAGGAACTTAAGAAGGTTATACAAGAGTATGATGACAAATGTAACAGGCTGCAAGAATCCATAGAAAGATAGCAAGCAAATCCAAAAGAGTAACAATAAAATTTCAGAATTAGACAACTCAATAGAAAATGAGAGGAGCAGAATTGAGGCACTGGAAGTCAGAATTAGTGAGATTGAAGATAAAGCACTTGACACCAACTCATTTGAGGAAAAATCAGATAAAATTTTTTTTTAAACTTGAAAAAACTCTAAGAATTATGCGGGACTCTATCAAGAGTGATTGAAACACCAGAATCGGGGCGGGGGGTGGAGGGATAACAGAAAACACAGTGAGAATTGTTGAAGACTTCTTGGCTAAAAACTTCACTGATCTTGTGAAAAATAAGACGGTATCTATCCAAGATGCTTACTTAACCCCACGCAAGGTAGATGCCAAGATAAAGTCACCAGGACATATTATAATCTTGCTTGTCAAAACCAAATATAAAGAGAGAATTTTAAGAGTAGCTAGGGATAAACAAAAAGTCACCTATAAAGAAGGGTCTGTAAGACTAAGCTCGGACTACTCAGCAGAAACCATGCAGGCAAGAAGGACATATACGAAGCCCTGAAGGAAAAAAAAGAAATTGCCAGCCAAGAATTATATATCCAGCAAAACTGTCTCTGAAATATGATGGTGAAATTAGGACATTTCCAGATAAGCAAGTTTAGGGAATTTTTAAAAACCTAACCAAGATGACAAGAAATAATAAAGGGAGTTCTCCAGTTAGAAAAGCAATAATATCAGGTAACAACCCAAGGCTAGAACACGGGACAGAACAACCAGATACCAACCCACGTAGGGACGTCACAAATAAATGAAAGCTAAAACACTGAAAATATAGAAACAGAGACAATGATCTCTAAAAGATGACAACATTAAGAGAAAAAAGAGGGACTAAGTAATGTAGTCATAGATTTTTCATATGGAGAGGAAGTCAAGATGATATAAAGAAATAAAAGATTGGTTTAAATTTAGAAAAACAGGTAAATGTTAAGGTAACCCAAAGGAAACTAACAATGCTACACATTAAAATTTAAAAAAACAAGGAAAACATAAATTTTCAGCAAATACAAAAGCAACAAGGAAAAGATGAAAGACTAAAAAGAAAAACGATTCAGCACAGAAAAAAATAAATTAGCAGTAAATACAAAGGCAACAAAAATGAAGACGATGGAAAGAAAATGCACAAAGAACAACTCAAGAAAATTAAGTGGAATAAGGAAAATGTCAACAAGACATACACAAAAAAAGACGAAAATGACAGCACTAAACTCATAACTATGAATAATTATGATAAATGTAAATGGTTTAATTGCACCAATAAGGAGAAAGTAGCAGAATGGATTAAAAAACATGATCCATATGTATGCAGACTGCAAGAGACACACCATAAACTCAAAGACATAAACAAACTAAATCTCAAAAAATGGAAAAAAAAAAAATATATATATATCAAGCAGACAACAATAAAAAATAAGAGTGGCAATATTAATCTCTGATAAAACAGGCTTTAAAGTAAAATACACCACAAAGGAAAAGGAAATACACTATATAATTATTAAAGGGTCAATAATTTTTTTTATACCAGGAGGACAAAATCATAATAAATATTTATATACCCAATGACAGGGCTCCAAAATACATAAAACAAACTCAAACAGCATTGAAAAGAGAAATAGCTCCACAATAATAGTAGGAGACTTCAACATACCACTTCTGATGACAGACAGGATATCCATAAAGAAGCTCAATAAGGACACGGAAGATCTAAATACCACAATCAGCCAACTGATCTCATAGACTTAAACACAACACTCCACCCAACGGTAGTCAAGTAAACTTTCTTTTCTAACACTCATGGAGCATTCTTGAGAATAGACCACGTATTAGGCCACAAAGCAAGCATTAACAGAATCCAAAACATCGAAATATTACACAGCATGTTTCCTGACCATAAAGCCATAAAAGTCAAACCGCTGTAGTTATCATACATTTTAATTTCTTACATATTTTAAACCCAATAAAGTCTATTCTTATTATGTCATGCAGTCAGTAATCATCTATTTTTACCCATTTCATTAACTTTCATTCCTTCTTGCATCTTAAGCCTTTCACCTTATTTTCTTCCTGCTTGAAGAATACCTTTGGTATTTTCTTTAATGTGGGCATGCTGATGTTAACTTATCTAGGTTTTGTTTCTCTGAAAAAAAAAGGTCTTTGCTCATTCACGAAGGATGTTCTTCCTCAGCACAGAGTTCTGGCTTGCCACGTATTTTCTCTCTATAATATAAATATACCATCTTATTGTCTTAGGGTTTTCACTATTTCTGTACAGAAGTCATCAGCCAGTTTTTTTGTTTGTCCTTTAAAGATAATCTCTTCCATTCTTTAAGTAGTGTTAAATTATTTGTTTTTTGTGGGTTTTTTTGTCTTTAGCTTCAGCAGTCCTAGTATGATGTACCTAGATACGAATTTCTTTGTATTTACCCTACATGGGTCTTATTAGGAAACCCTTGTGGCGTAGCGGTTAAGTGTTATGGCTGCTAAACAAAAGGTCAGCAGTTCGAATCCAGGAGGCGCTCCTTGGAAACTCTACGGGGCAGTTCTACTCTGTCCTATAGGGTCGCTTTGAGTCGGAATCGACTCGACGGCAGTGGCTTTGTTCTTTTTTTTTTTTTTTTGGTTTGGGTTTTGTAAGTCTTCTAGGATCTGTGACTTGATATCTTTAATCATTTGAAGAAAATTCTCAGCCATAATCTCAGTTTTTCTGCCTCATTCTTTTTCTTCCTTCTTAAAGTATCTTCTGCTAGATATTCTCATCGTATTCTCTGTATCTTATTCCTTTTTATGTTATATATATTTTTCCTTTTGTCTATGCCTCTATTTTATTCCAACATATATTCCACTTCACCGAATCTCTCTTCAGCATTTTTAATCTGCTGTTATATACATGCATTAAGATTTTAACTTCAGCTATAGTTTTCAGTTGACTAAGTTGATACTTTTCTTAGTTTTCTAGTTTTTTGCCAAATTTCTAAGTCTTGCCTTTATTTCTTTGAACATAATAGAGTTATTTCAGTGTCTTTGTCTGATAGCTCCAATATCTAGTTTTTCTGTGGATCTCATTCTGTTATTTGTTGTTTCTACAGGTTTCACTTTTTTTTTTTTAATTGTTGATTATATTAGAGAGGCGAGGCCAAGATGGCAGAGTAGTGAGACGCTGCCAGTGATCCCTCTTACAAAAAAGACACGAAAAAACAAGTGAAGCGATTATATTTATGACAAGCTAGGAGCCCCGAACATCAAAGGCAAAGTTAGAAAACGGACTCAGCAGCAGGGGGAAGGAGAGACTATTCAGAAGTGGAGAGGAGTTACTGGACCTGAACAGCCAGGAACCCTCAGGCACCGTTCCCTGGAGCGACTGCAGCGGGGCTGGCAGTAGTGTTCCAGAGACGCTTCCCTCACGGAAAGACAGCTAGTTGCACAGACCACTCACACCTCCAGAACAAGAGAAGAATGACACTCTCGGCAAAAGCTAATTACTTGTGCTTATTTTACCACGCCTCCAACCCCCAAGCCGGTTTCAGTGGCTGTCAACTTCCCTGGGCCTGAGATAGGCCCTGGTACCACTCTGAGCCATTCTTCCGTCCTTGAAGAAGGTGTAAGTTCACAACTGGGGGAAAGATAATCTGCCAGCTCAATTAAGCTGGGGAGCTCAGGACAGAAGCAGCTCTTGTTCAGGAACAAACAGTCCATGGGCCTTGAATACCTTTCACCCCA
This sequence comes from Loxodonta africana, assembly GCF_030014295.1. Classification (NCBI taxonomy): domain Eukaryota; kingdom Metazoa; phylum Chordata; class Mammalia; order Proboscidea; family Elephantidae; genus Loxodonta; species Loxodonta africana. The sequence goes on from NW_026975057.1 coordinate 17,901, forward strand.
GCATGGACCTGTGTGGGCCCATTTCAGGAGAACAGGCCCTTGTTGCCAGACTGCAACTGTTTCAGCTGGACGGTGGAAAGATGGGTGTTTGATGTTTGACACTGCTTTGCCTATTAAACAGGGTCTTCACCTACCCACATCAGGGGCCTAAGGACTGCTGGCTCCACCCACCATACCTAGCCACCTGTGACAGGGCTCCAAGGATAAGTAGTACCGCCCAGAACTTACAACCAAAAGCACTGGGTACCCATCGCCCTTCTGCAGAACCCACCCGTGTGCTCTACAGAACAGGGATGCACTTTCCTCACAGACACTCAGAGGACAGCTGTCAGACCCCTGCCTTGATCAGAGCCTGACCCCCTACTGCAGCCAGATACTTCCGCCTACACCAATAACCCCTGCCCCTCTAAGACTGTAGGACAGAGCCCGTACCACACACTTTATGACCAACTACCTGGACACCTGAGTTGAATCCACACAAGAAAAGTAAATGAACTCCTAGGCTCATATACCTGGTAACAGTGCTAGCCATCTGGTGATAGTACATTAGAGCTTCGAAGGTGAAAATAATCAACCTAGTGCACTCAAGCAGCTTATCTGGGTATACCAAAACTAAACAAAGCAAGAAGGTAGGATACAAAAAGCAAGCATAAAATAAACTAATACAATAACTTATAGATGGCTCAGATAAGTCGATATCAAATCACATAAAGAGGCAGACACGGGGGCAGGACCAAGATGGCTCACTAGGTAGAAGCTTCTGCTCATCCCTCTTGAAACAAACACTCGAAAAACAAATGAATCACTTACATAAAGGACAATCTACAAACCCTGACCATCAAACACGGAACTAAGGAGTTGACCTGAGTGACAGGGAAGTGAAAAGTCACACTGCAGCAGGGACCGCTTCCAGAGCCAGTGTCCCATGCCGCCGCCTGGAGCCCTCATGGTTCCCTGGGGCCACAGTGGTGGGGCTGATTGTAGCTTACTGAGACAGGGAAGCACGGATGTAGGCCTAACCTTCAGGACCAACCTCGGAGGGGACCCAGACAGCACACGCAGGCTCCACACAGACGCGGCTGACAGGGAAATGAAAAACCATGGGGAAGCAGCGACTGGTTTTGGAGCCTGGAGTGCAGGGTCCCAGAAAGGAAACCTTGGTGCTGGGCTTTGGAATAAGTGTGGGGGAGCTGATTGCGTCTTCCTGAGACGTTGTGATCATGGATGCAGCCCTAACCCTCTGAGACAGTCTCAGCAGGGATACAGCCAGCACACACAAGCTGCACAATGCTCTGGAATCTCAGAAAAAACAGTCCTCACCAAACAACATAAGTAACTTTCTATATTTTGCTAGGCTACTCTCTTCTATATATCTGATTCCACCCCTCATTGCCCCAGCCAGCTTCATTAACATTGGAATTCCCTGTGCCAGAGAGTGAAGTGCACTGCTGGATTTTTTTTCTTCTTTCTTTTCTAACCCATTCTCCTGGCCTGAGAAAAGCAGCATTTAGCCATCAAGGAAAAAATCCTTCCCTGACTTCCCTAAACTGAAATTAACAATACAGAATCAGCTCCATCCAGGCATTAAGAGACCCATAGTCTTTGGCTTTCACCCTACAGGTAACTAGGTGGCTATTATAATGTAAAGGCAATTCTGATAGAGATCTCACCATAATTGTTTTAGCTCAGCAGTGGAAAGGCAAGTTTTGGAGGTCAGATACCTCTGTACCTATTAAACAGAGCCCTCACTGATCCACACCAGCGAAAAGAGGGCTGAGACTCCACCCACACCACCTAGCCACCTGCTAGAGGGGTCTGAGAATAGTGACGTCTACCCAAGCATTGGGTGCCTAAGATACAGCTGCAGAGCCCACCCACCAGAGCGCTCTAGAGAATAGAGCCACACTTACCTCACTGACACTTGAAGGAAGACTGTCAGCATCCTGCCCTCCTCGAAATGTGACCCCCTGACACTAATAGAGACTGGTGCATACAACCATCACCACTACTCCTCTAAGATAATAGGTGAGAGCCTACACCACACACTAGGTAACCAGCTATGAGGACACCTGAGCTGATTTGATTCAAGAATAGTGAATGGACTCATACGCTTATACACCTGGTAACGGCTCAGGGAAGCTGGTAACAGGATGTAAGTGACTCAAAAGCTACAGAAATCATGATACCACAATATAGTAGCCCATCTGGGTGTACTGCAACAAAACAAAACAAGAAGATAAGACTCAGTGAGCAAATATAAAATATTACAATATCTTATAAATGGCTCAGAGACAGCAGTCGACATCAAATCACATGAAGAAGCAGACCGTGATTCCTTCTACAAACCCCCAAATCAAAGAATCAAAATCATTCCCGGATGTAGATACAGTCCTAGAATTGCCAAATGTAGAATATAAAAAAATTATATACAGAATGCTTCAAGACATCAGGGATGACCTCACAAATGAAATAAGGCAATCTACAGAAAAAGCCAAGGAACACACGGATAAAGCAGTTGAAGAAATCCAAAAGATTATTCAAGAACATAGTGAAAAAATTAATAAGCTGTAAGAATCCATAGAGAGACAGCATTCAGAAATCCAAAAGATTAACAATAAAGTCACAGAATCAGACAATTCAATAGGAAGTCAGAGTGGGGGAGCTGGAGGATAAGACAATTGACACAAATATAGTTGAAGAAAAGTCAGATAAAAGAATTTAAAACTATGAAGAAACCCTAAGAATCATGGGAGACTCTATCCAGAATAATTTGCACGTGATTGGAGTTCCAAAACAGGGAGGGATAACAGAAAATACAGAGAGAATAGTGGAAGATGTGTTGGCAGAAAAATTCCCTGGCATCGTGAAAGATGAAAAGATATCTACCCAAGATGCTCATCGAACCTCATACAAGATAGATACCAAACGAAAATCACCAAGACATATCATCAAATCTGCCAAAATCAAAGATAAAGAGAAAATTTTAAAAGCACCCAAGGATAAACGAAAAGTTACCTACAAAGGAGAATCAATAACTTTGCACTACTCGGCAGAAACCATGCAGGCAAGAAGGCAATAGGATGACATATATAGAGCACTGAAAGAGGAAAAACTGTCAGCCAAGAATCATATATCCAGCAAAACTCTAAAACATGAAGGTGAAATTAAGATATTTACAGATAAACACAAGCTTAGAGAATCTGAAAAAATGAACCAAAACTGCAAGAAGTACAGAAGGAAATTCTTTGGTCAGAAAATCAATAACATCAGATACCAACACAACACAAGGTCACAGAACAAAACATCCTGATATCAACTCAGATAGGGAAATCACAAAAACAAAATAAGATTAATTAAAAAAAAAATTACTCAAAATAGGGAATCACTGATGTCATTATGTAAAAGATTACAATAGTCAAAAAAGAGGGACTAAATACAGGAGGCATATATCTTACATATGGAGAGGAAACCAAGGCAATATAGGGAGAAACAAGTTAGATTTTTACTTAGTCAAAATGGGGTAAATATTAAGGTAACCACAATGAGGTCTAACAATTCCATACTTCAAAATAAAAACCAAGATAAACATAACAACTCACCAAAATAAATTCAACTACTATAAAAAGAGGAACACACATTCTACAAAGAAAAACTCGGCACAAAAAAGTAAATGGAAAAATGAAATTGTCAAAAACAGGCATCAAAATGACAGCACTAAACTCATACTTATCTAATTACACTTAATGTAAATGGACTAAATTCACCAATAAAGAGACAGAAAGTTGCAAACTGGATTAAAAAACACGATCAGTCTGTATGCTGCATAAAAGAGACACACCTTAGACTTGGAGACACAAATAAACTAAAACTAAAAGGATGGATAAAAATATATCAAGCAAATAACAATCAAAAAAGAGCAGGAGAGGCAATATTAATTTCCGACAAAATAGACTTTAAAGTTAAATCCACCACAAAGGATAAAGAAGGACACTACATATGATTAAAAAGGACAATTTACCAGGAAGATATAACCATATTAAATATTTATGCACCCAATGACAGGGCCACAACATTCATAAAACAAACGTTAACAGAATTAAAAAGTGAGACAGACACCTCCACAATTATGGTAGGAGACTTCAACACAACCCTCTCGGTGAAAGGTAGGAAATGTAGTAAGAAGCTCAATAGAGACACTGAAGATCTAATTGCTACAATTAAACAACTTCACTTCATAGACTTATACAGAACACTCCACCCAACAGCTGCAAACTATAATTTCTTTTCTAGTGCGCATGAAACATTCTCTAGAACAGATCACATATTAGGTCATAAAACAAGCCTTTACAGAACGCAAAACATTGAAATATTACAAAACATCTTCTCTGAACAAAAGACCATAAAAGTAAAAATCAATAACAGAAAAACCAGGGAAAAGAAATCAAATGCTTGGAAACTGCACAATACCCTGCTCAAAAAAGACTGGGTTATGGAAGACCTTAAGGAGGGAATAAAGAAATTCACAGAATTCAACGAGACTGAAAACACTTCCTATGAAAACCTTTGGGACACAGTGAAAGCAGTGCTCAGAGGTCAATTTATATCAATAAAGGCACACATATTAAAGAAGAGCCAAAATGAAAGAACTGTCCCTACAACTTGAACAAACAGAAAGAGAGCAACAAAAGAAACTATCAGGCACCAGAAGAAAGCAAAAAATGAAAACTACAGCAAAATTAAATGAATTAGAGAACAGAAAAATAATTGAAAGAGTTAACAAGGCCAAAAACTGCTTCTTTGAAAAAATTAGCAAAATTGATAAACCACTGGCCAGACTGACTAAAGAAATACAGGAAAAGAAACCAATTACCCGAATAAGAAATGGGATGGGCCATATCACAACAGATCCAACTGAAATTAAAACAATCATGTCAGATTACTACAAAAAATAGTTCTCTAGCAAATTTGAAAATCTAGAAAAAATGGATGAATTCCTAGAAAAACACTACCTACCTAAACTAACACAAACTGAAGTAGAACAACTAAATAGACCCATAACAAAAAAAGAGATTGAAAAGGTAATGAAAACACTCCCCAAAAATAAAGTTCTGGCCCTGACGGCTTCACTGCAAAGTTCTACCAAACTTTCAGGGAAGACTTACCACTACTACTGAAGGTATTTCAAAGCATAGAAAAGGACAGAATACTACCTAACTCCTCCTACGAAGCCAGCATAACCCTGATACCAAAACCAGCTACAGATAACACACAAAAAGAAAATTACAGACCTATATCCCTCAAGAACATAGATGCAAAAATCCTCAAGAAAATTCTAGCCCATAGAATTCAACAACATATCAAAAAAATAATCCACCATCACCAAGTAGGATTTATACCAGGTATGCAAGGTTGTTTCAATATTAGAAAAACAATTAATGTTATCCACCACATAAAAAAAAGACAAGAACCACATAATTTTATCAATTGATGCAGTAAAGGCATTTGACAACGTCCAACACCCACTCATGATAAAAACTCTCAGCAAAATAGGAATAGAAGGAAAACTCCTCAACATAATAAAGGGTATTGATACAAAGCCAATACCCAGCATCATCCTAAATGGAGAGAGCCTGAAAGCATTTCCCTTGAGAACGGGAAACAGACAAGGATCTCCTTTATCACTGCTCTTATTCAACATTGTGCTAGAGGTCCTAGCCAGAGCAACTGGGCTAGACAAAGAAATAAAGGGCACCCAGACTGGTAAGGAAGAAGTAAAATTATCTCTATTTTCCAACGACATTATCTTATACACAGAAAACCCTAAGGAATCCTCAAGAAAACTATTAAAACTAATAGAAGGATTCAGCAGAGTTTCAGGTTACAGTATAAACATACAAAATCGGTTGGATTCCTCTACACCAACAAAAAGAACATTGAAGAGGAAATCTCCAAATGAATACTATTCAGAGCAGCCCCCAAGAAGATAAAATACTTAGGAATAAACCTTACCAAAAATGTAAAAGAGCTATACCAAGAAAACTACAAGGTACTACTGCAAAAAAACAAAAGGGACCTAAGTAATTGGAATAACATACCTTGCTTATGGATAGGAAGACAACATTGTAAAATTGTCCGTTCTACTAAAAGCCATCTATAGATACAATGTGCTTCCGATCCAAATTCCAATGACATTTTTTAAAAAGATGGAGAAACAAATCACCAACTTCATATGGAAGGGAAAGAAGTCGCGGATAAGTAAAGCATTACTAAAAAAGAACAAAGTGGGAGGACTCACTCTGCCTGATATTAGAACCAATTATACCGCCACAGTAGTCAAAACAGCCTGATACTGGTACAAAAATACACACGTAGACCAATGCAACAGAATTGAGAATCCAGATATAAATCCATCCACATATGAGCAGCTGATATTTGCCAAAGGCCCAGTGTCAGTTAATTGGGGAGAAGATAGTCTTTTTAACAAATGGTGCTGGTGTAACTGTAACTCCATCTGCAAAAAATCAAACAGGACCCATACCTCACACCATGCACAAAAACTAACTCCAAATGCATCAAAGACCTAAACATAAAATCTAAAACGATAAAGATCATGGAAGAAAAAATAGGGACAACACTAGGAGACCTAATACATGGCATAAACAGAATACAAAACATTACTAAAAATGACGAAGAGAAACCAGATAACTGGGAGCTCCTAAAAATCAAACACCTATGCTCATCTAAAGACTTCACCAAAAGAGTAAAAAGAGCACCTACAGACTAGGAAAAAGTTTTCAGCTAAGACATCTCCACCTGGTGCCTGATCTCTAAAATCTACATGACTCTGCTAAAACTCAACCACAAAAAGATAAACAACCCAATTAAAAAATGGGCAAAGGATATGAACAGACACTTCACTAAAGAAGACATTCAGGCAGCTAACAGATACATGAGAAACTGCTCTTGATCATTAGCCATTAGAGAAATGCAAATCAAAACTACAATAAGATTCCATCGCACTCCAACAAGGCTGGCATTAATCCAAAACACACAAAATAATAAATGTTGGAGAGGCTGTGGAGAGACTGGAACACTTATACACTGCTGGTGGGAATGCAAAATGGTATACAACCACTTTGGAAATCAATTTGGCGCTTCCTGAAAACCTAGAAATAGAACTACCATACAACCCAGCAATTCCACTTCTCGGAATACATTCTAGAGAAATAAGAGCCTTTAAACAAATAGATATATGCACATCTATGTTTACTGCAGCACTGTTTACAACAGCAAAAAGATGGAACCAACCAAGGTGCCCATCAATGGATGAATGGATAAATAAATTATGGTATATTCACACAATGGAATACTACACATCGATAAAGAACAGTGACGAATCTGTGAAATACTTCATAACATGGAGAAACCTGGAAGGCATTATGCTGAGTGAAATTAGTAGCAAAAGGTCAAATATTGTATAAGACCACTATTATAAGATCTTGAGAAATAGTTTAAACTGAGAAGAACATATTCCTTTGTTTTTACAAGAAGGGGGAGGGAGGGAGGGTAGGAGAGGGGTATTTACTAAAGAGATCGACAAGAACTACTTTGGGTGAATGGAAGGACAACACTCAACACAGTGGAGGTCAGCACAACTGGACTAAACCAGAGCAGTTTCCTGAATAAACTGAATGCTTCGAAGGTCAGCAAAGCAGGGGCAGAGGTTTGGGGACCATGGTTTCAGGGGACATCTAAGTCAACTGACATAATAAAATCTATTAAGTGAACATTCTGCATCCCACTTTGAAGAGTGGCATCTGGGATCTTAAATGCTAGCAAGCAGCCATCTCAGATGCATCAATGATTCTCAACCTATCCGGATCAAGGGAGAATGCAGAACACCAAGAACATAAGATAATAACGAGACCAACAGACAGAAAGGACTACATGAACTAGAGACTACATCATCCTGAGACCAGAAGAACTAGATAGTGCCGAGCCACAACCAATGACTTCCCTGACAGGGAACGTAACAGAGATCCCTTGAGGGAGCAGGAGAACAGTGGGATGCAGACCCCAAATTCTCATGAAAAGACCAGACTTAATGGTCTGACTGAGACTGGAAGGACCCCAGTGATCATGGGCCCTACACCTTCCGTTCACCCACTACAGGAACCCTCCCCAAAGCCAGTTCATCAGACATGGATTGGACTAGACAATGGGTTGGAGAGGGATGCTGGTGAGGCGTGAGCTACTTGGTTTGGGTGGACACTTAAGACAATGTTGGCATCTCCTGCCTGGAAGGGAGATGGGTGGGTAGAGGGGCTTAGAAACTGGCAAAATGCTCACGAAAAGAAAGAGTGGAAGGAGGCAGTGGGCTGTCCCATTGTGGGGAAAGTAATTGGGAATATGCAACAAGTTGTGTGTAAGTTTTTATGTGAGAGACTGGCTTGATTTGTAAACTTTCACTTAAAACACAATAAAAAGTAAAAAAAAAAAAAAGCTGACCCATGATTGCTTCAACAAGCTTTCAGAACAAAGACTCAAGGAATCTTCTGGATGAAGGTGCAATCCTGGAATTACCAGATGCAGAATACAAAAGATTAATATACAGAACTCTTAAAGACATCAGGAAGGAAATGAGGCAAAATGCAGAACAAGTCAAGGAATACAAAGATAAAGCAGCCGAAGAAATTAAAAAGATTACTCAAGAACGTAATTAAAAATTTAATAAGCTGCAAGAAACCATACAGAGACTGCAATCAGAAATTCAGAAGATAAACAATAAAATTACACTATTAGAAAACTCGATAGAAAGTAAGAAAAGCACAATTGAAGAACTGGAAGGCAGAATTACTGAGATTGAAGATAAAACACTTGGGACCAATATATTTGAAGAGAAAGCAGATAAAAGAATTTTAAAAAATGAAGAAATCCAAAGAATCATGTGGGACTTTATCAAGAGAAATAACTATGAGTGATTGCAGTACCAGAACAGGGAGGGCTAACAGAAAATACAGAGGGAACTGTTGAAGATTTGTTGGCAGAACTTCCCTGATATCATGAAAGATGCTCATCGAATTCCACATAAGGTAGATCTCAAAAGAAAGTGACCGAGACATATAATAATCAAACTTGCCAAAAACAAATACAAAGAGAATTTTAAGAGAGGCTAGGGATAAAGGAAGTCACCAACAAAGGAGAGTAAATAATAATAAACGTGGACTACTCAGCAGAAATCATACAGGCGAGAAGGCAAAGGGATGACTTATATAAAATATTGAAGGAAAAAAATTGCCAGCCAGGAATCAAATCAGCCTGGCCCTCTGGCCTTCTGGCCCTCTGGCCTTAACGCTCTAACTGTAGCCCCTAAGCCCTAAGCCCCAAGCCCCAAAGCCCCTAAGACACTAAGCCCTTAGGTTCTAACCACCAAGGCCCTAAACTCTAACACTAACCCAAACACTAACCCCTATACCCTAAACCCTACAACCTAAACACCTACACCCCAAAACACTACACACTAAAATCATACACTCTAAACCCTATACTCTAAGCCGAAAACCCTAAACCCAAAACTCAAACCCCAAAGCCCAAACCGTAAACCTAACCGTAAACCCTAAACGCTAACACCTAACCCTAAACCCTAACCACCCTAACTCTAACAGCCCTAACCCTAACTACTCTACCCCTAACCCTCAAACCCTAACCCTCTAACACTAACCTGAAACCCTAATCTGAAACCCTAACCCTCTAACTCTAACCCTGTAACCCTAGACCTAAACCTAACCCCAACCCCCAAAAACAACCCCAAACCCTAAACCTCAAATCTCTAGCCCCAAACCTAAGAATGAGCCTAAGCCTAACCCTAACACTTAATCCTAAACCATAACACTTAAAACCCTAACATGCAAAACCCTAACAACTTTAGCCCTAATATATTTAACCCTAATACCCTAAATGCCAAAACCCTAAACACTAACACCCTTAACCCCAACCCCTAACCCCTAAACCCTAACTTAAACCGTAAACCATCTAACCCTCTAACCCTAATACCCTAACCCTAAATCCTAAAACCTAAACCCTAACCCCAGCCCCCAGCCCTAACCCTCACTCTAAGCCTTAAACCCTAAACCCTAAGCCCTAAACCCTAGGTTCTAAACCCTAAGCCCTAAATATAACCTAAATCCTAAAACCCTAAAGTCTAAGCCCTAAGGCCTAAACCTAACTTTCTAACCCTAAATCCTAAAACCTTACCCCAAACCCATCCCAAACCCCTAAACCTGAACCCCTAAACCCTAGCCCTAACCTCTAACCCTAAACCTCTAAACCATACCCCTAATCCTCTAACCCTAAACCTCTAACCCTAACTCTCTAACCCTAACCACAACACCAACCCCAACCTCTGAACCCCGAAACCCTAACCCCCTAACCCTAAGCCTCTGAACTCTAAGCCTAAACCCTCTCACCCTAAACCCTAACCTTCACCCCCTCACCCCCTCACCTTCTCACTCCCTCACTCTATAATCTTCTCAACCTCTAACCCCTCACCTTAACTCCCTCAATCTCTAACCCCCAACCCTCTACACCCCAGGCCTCTAACACCCACCCTCTAACCCCAAACCACAAATCCCAAACAAACCCAACACCAACCCCAACCCTAAACCTAAACCCTAACAACTAAAACGTAACCCAAACCCTAATGACTAAACCCCCAAAACGCTAAACCCCAAAATGCAACCCCTAACACCTAACCTGTAACTCCAAACTTTAACCTCAAAAACTAACCCTAAACCTAACACCTAACCCCAACCCAAAAACCCTAACCGAAAAACCCTAACTCTAAACTCTAACCCCCAAACCGTAAACCCTAACCCCAAACCCTAACAACCCTAACTCTAACAACCCTAACCCTAACATCCCTAACCCCAAACCCTAACCTTTTTTGTTAGCAGCCGTAGCACTTAACCACTAGCCACCAGGGTTTCCATGAGCAGTCACAGGAATAGACATATGCACACCCATGTTCGCTGCAACATTATTCACAGTAGCAAAAAGACGGAAACAACCTCAGTGCTCATCCACAGAGGAACAGATAAACAAACTACGGTACATACACACAGTGGAACACTACACGACAAAAAAGACCAATAATGAATCTCCGAAACATCTCACACCATGGATGAACCTGGAGCACATCACACTGACTAAGTCAATCACAAAACGACATATACACTAAGAGACCACTATCATAAAAACCCATGAAAAATTTACACACAGAAACAATCGTTGATGTTCACCAGGGAGACAAAGAGGGTAGAGAAAAGCCAACTAAACAATAACCAAAAAAACCAAACACCGCCGTCGAGTCGACTCCAGCTCACAGAGACTCTATAGGACAGATTAGAACTGCCCCATAGAGTTTCCAAGGAGTGCCTGGTGGATTCGAACTACAGACCTTTGGTTAGCACCGGTGGGTCTTAACCACTACACCATCAGGGTTTCCAACCAAACAACAGATATGTGGTAACTCTGGTGAAGGACGAGACGGTACACAAGACTGGGGAATCAACCTCAGCCTCACTCTAACCCTAACCATAACCTTAAACCACTTGTGCCCGAGCCTAGTAACCCCAGCCCTAACCCCAACCCCCAACCACCTAAAACCTATACCCCTAAACCTAACTCCCAAACCTCTAACCCCCAAACCTGAACCCCTAACACCAAACCCTAACCCCTAACCCTAATCCACCAACCCTTCTGCATCTCTGGGCCTCTCGACTCTCCGTCTATTTTCTCCCTCCAAATCCTACTAACACTCAGTGGAATTTTGAAGTTTCAGCTGTGCTTTGCTTCTTGTTGTCTCCACCGGTCCCATAAAGGCACTGCATCATTTCTTTGCTCTGCTTCACTATTCAGTTCCAAAACCATGGCTTAGAATCGCCTGACACTGAACTTCAGCGATTCGGCGCAAGGCCACGAGAGGGCGCGCGCACCGCCGGTTCTGTTCTGCCCACCAGGCCCTCCGAGCATGGGAACCTCCTGGACCTAAGCCGGGACCGACCTGGGTACCGCTCCAGTGGCGATAGCAGAAGATTTTTTTCCCCAGGGACCCAACGCCCCAGGGTGCTCTCTCAATACTCCCATTAATGCTATGATTATCCTAACCCACTCCTTCTGCGCGACCTAGTGAGTCCTCGACCAGGCCCAGGCTTCACGACCCGCACCCCCCTGCCGTGGTCACGTACAGGAACCTGTAGGGCCGCGCCCTCCCCACTCAAGCTCTGCCCCTCCACACCCTGATGCCCTGCAGGCCTCTACTAGGTCCCCACCCAGGGGAGAGCTGTCGCCCCGCACGGGATGGGGGGACACGAGTGAACATTCGGAAACCACCCCCCAGGCACGAAGCCCACTGCCCCTATTGAGGCCATGTGAGCAGGACTGCCCCGCCGACTGGAGCCTGCAGGGCATCACTCACGTTTGTCAGCTTCTCACCGCCCTCTGGGGGCTCGGGTTCCCAGAGAAGCCAATCCCCCTGGGGCGGGGGGCGGTCCGTCCGCAGGGGCTGGAACATGGGGTTGGTGCCCATGGCTGGAGCTCTTAAAACCCTTATAAACCCTCATAAACCGTCAGCTCCAGACCTTCAAAAGTCAGCCCGAAAGACACCTAATCTCCAACCTAAAAAAAAAAACCACACCTGTTGCCATCGAGTCAATTCTGACTCATAGCGACCCTATAGGACAGAGTAGAACTGCCCCACAGAGTTTCCAAGGAGCGCCTGGTGTATTCAAACTGCCAACCTTTTGGCTAGCAGCCTCAGCACTTAACCACTACGCCACCAGGGTAACCCACTGAACCCACTGCCACCAGGGTAGAGGCTCCAAATCCCGCCAGTGTGAGGAACCCTCATATCCCCTCAGCACCAGAAACCGCGTCCACAGCGACCGATACACAGCGCCGCACAAACCTTTAACTTAACAAACAACCTGGTTGCTCAGGACCCCTTCCTGCTACTCCCACCCCTGCCACCCAGAGGGGGAGCGGGACCCGGCATCCACACTGTTAACAGACACTGAGTCGCTGCTTCCACAAGGAATAGGATCCCCGCGCTGCTCCACAGATTCCCAGGACCCCTTCCTTTCCCGGTGGGGCCGGGGCCGTGCCGACGCCCCAGCCCCGAGAGTAGACCAGCCAAGCGCGGACGAGGGTGCGGGTTGCCTCAGCCTCCCAGGCACAGCGCCCAAAACAGTAAGGGGCAGCAGGGCCTTGGGCAGGAGATCCCTCTCTCCCCTGTCTCTGGCACCCTACGGAGTCTGGTGGGGGTGGGACGACGAAAGGGGGCGAGTGCCCCGCTGTCAGTCTGGAATCTCACCCCCCCGGGCGAACTCTGGGCCTTGGTTTCCCCCCGGCACAGGGAGCAGGTGGGGGCCGGGGGCGGGGCAGGCGCCCATCCCCCAGCTTGGCCGGCAAACCCGCCCCGGGCAGAGTAGGGACCTGGGCGCAGCCCTGGACACGGCCTTTCTCCCCATGCCTTCAAGCCCCCAGGCCCGAGGGCACTCCGCAGCTGGATCCCGCGGCTGGACCCCCCCCCCCGCAAATCCACGGGCATGCAAATTTCGCAGACCAGCTGCGTCTCCCGGGCCAGAAGCTCCCTCTCGCAGCCCCTAGAGTGGCTGCGTCCACCCGGCTCCGCGCCGTGTCCGCCCCTCGGGATCACTCGGGACGGGGTACGCCTGAGGGGGCAATGCAAGCTGCTAACCCAACCTCCGGACTCTCCAACCTCTGGAGCACACGGGATGCTAGCACTGGGAACCGCCCTCCTGGTGCCTTCCCTCCAGACCTTCGAGGGGCCGGGCTTGTTCAGTCTGGGAGCGGGTCCCTCCACCCACCTGCCCGAGTTTCATACCTTTCAGAGAACACAGCACGGAAAGCAGCACGAACAGCATCCTCTCTAAGGTGCGCCAACATCCCGGGCCCCTCACCACCCGTCCCAGCGCTTCCGGGACTAACAGGCTGGACGGCTTGGAACATGGCTGCCGGCCCCGCCCGGCGGCCCGGGTTGAGGGCGGGCGTGGTGGGGTTGGGCCTCCAGAGGGGAGGGTGGGGTCTAGAAGCAAGGACAACAACAAGGTGTGAGGGGTGAGGAGACGGGAGACGTCAGGAGAGGGCCCTCTCGCGCGCAGAGTTAAGTATTGGAGGTACAACGGTTAAGTGCTTGGCTAACTGAAAGGTGGGCCGTTGGAACCCACCAGCTCAGGGGTTGAAAAGATCTGGAGATGGGCTCCCATAAAGATTCTAACCAAACAAAATCCCAAACCAGTTGCTGTTGAATCAATTCTGACTCAGAGTAGAACTGCCCCACAGGGTTTCTGAGGCTATAAGTCTTTACAGAAGCAGACTGCCATGTCTTTCTGCAAAGAAGCAACTGGTGGATTTGAACTGTCCACCCTTTGGTTAGCAGCCGAGCTCTTAACCACGGGTGCCACCAGGGCTGCGCCATAAAGACTGCAACCTAGGAAACCTTGTGAGGCAGTTCTAAGTTGTCATACAGGGTTGATATGAGTTAGAATCTCTTGATGGCACACAACCATGATTGTACTAAGAAAAATTCCTCCAAGCATCTGTCTACATGACCCCTGAAGCACACATCCATGCGTGCTATCAAAGCAGTGCGGCCAAAGACAGGAAATTGGAATAGAGACATTATAGACTGCACAGTGAAAAGTGATTTCTGAGGGGCGTGCAGCTCAAGTGGAGGAGGTAGCATACAACTAAATGCCCTTCTACTTCTATTGTTCAATAGTCTTGAGAAAGAATGTGTCCCAGGAATTAACTGTAGCCCAGGAGAACTTGAAGACAGCAAATACAGAGGACCGGTCAGGATGCTTCTGCAGTGGTCAGGGTGAGGAGTGACGGTGGAAGTGCAGGTGGGAACAGTGGGCAGGCTTGAGGTGTAATCTGGAGATTGAGCTGCCAAGAATTGCTGGTGGATCAGATGTATGGGATGAGGGGAATGGAGAATCAAAGGTGACTTCTGGAATTCAGGCTACCACGAGAGCATGGTCACCAGAGCCATCCTCTACCACGTGGAAAACCATGGAGGAACAAACTTGAGAAAATGAGCAAAAGATTTTTTCTGGACATGTTAGATTTAGATGTCTGAGTTCGTCCAAGTGTGGAGAACAGTTCCCAGCTGTGGATACCACTCTGAGGTAGAGTAGTTTTCTGGGTTCTAAGAATTTGGAGATCAGCCTATAGCTGATTTGAAAGCCACTGGTGGTGCGATGATTATGCATTTGGGTGCTACCAAAAGGTCTGCAGTTTGAATCTACCAGTCGCTCCTTGGAAACCCTGTGGGGAAGCTCTACTCTGTCCTATAGGGTCCCTATGAGTCAGAATCCACTCGACAGTGACTTTTTTGTTTTGTTTTAATACTAAGCTCAGAAAAGTTGTGTGTCAGGGTTGTATTTTTTCACAATACTTATTCAAGCAGTTCAAATCTACCAGCCACTCCTTGGAAACCCTATGGGTCAATTCTACTCTGTCCTTTAGGGTCGCTATGAGATAGAATTGACCCAACAGCAAAGGACTTAGAACTTGGACTTAGAGGAGCCCTTTCTTTCTCAAAGCTGAAAGTTTTACTTCATACTTTTTAAAAACTGCCATGTCTCGTGCTACACGGCTACCCTTACAGGAGCATTTTTGGTGCTAACTTGACTTATTCTTGGTGAAGGGCTCTGTATTCATTTTCCAGGGCTGCCATAGTAAATTACCAAAAACTCAGTGTCTTTAAAAGACGTATAATCCATACAGTCCAAGAAGCTGGACTATAAGAAGAAGAAGGGGCACCAGGATTGGAGGAAGACTCGTTAACAGCTTAGACATGCAGATGACACAACCTTGCTTACCGAAAGTGAAGAGAACTTGAAGCACTTACTGATCAGGATCAAAGACTTCAGCCTTCAGTATAGATTACACTTTAACATAAAGAAAACAAAAATCCTCACAACTGGAACAATAAAAAAATCACAATAAACAGAGAAAGTACTGAAGTCGTCAAGGATTTCATTTTACTTGGATCCACAATCAACACCCATGGAAGCACACTTCGAGAAATCAAACGACATGTTTTATTGGGCAAATCTGCTACAAAAGACCTCTTTAAAGTGTTAAAAATCGAAGATGTCACTTTCAGGACTAAGGTGTGCCTGAACCGAGCCATGGTATTTTCAATCGCCTCATATGCAGCTAAAGCTGGACAATGAATAAGGAAGACAAAAGAACTGAAACTTGAATTATGTTGTTGGTGAAGAATAATGAATATGCCATGGACTGCTAGAAGAATGAACACACCTGTCCTGGAAGAAGTACAGCCAGAATGCTCCTTAGAAAGGTAGGTAGCAAGACTTGGTCTCACGTACTCTGGACATATTATCAGGAGGGATCAGTCCCTGGAAAAACACATCCTGCTTGGTAAAGTAGAGGATCAGTGAAAAAGACAAAGATCCTCAATGAGACAGATTGAGACGGTGGCTGCAACGGTGGGCTCAAACATAGCAATGAGAAAGGCCCAGGGCTGGGCACTGTTCCGTTCTGTTGTACACAGGGTCGCTATGTGTTGGAACTGATCCAACAGCACCTAACAACAACATCATAAACTCACTGGATCTCCTGGGGATAGAATGTCATATTCACTGTAGAATAGATAGAGTTTGTTTGTTTACCATATTTACTAATGTTGTGATTTACGTTTGATAACTTCCACATTCTGTTGGATCGCTTTTCTTTGGAATGGACACAAACATGCATCTCTTGCAGTCTGTTGGCCAGGTAGCTAGCTTCCAAATTTCTTTGCATGGTGGAGTGAGCATCTGCAGTGCTGCATCTGTTTGTTGAACCAACTCAGTGGGTATTCTGTCAGCTCCTGGAGCCTTGTTTTTCGCCAGTGCCTTCAGTGTAGCTTGGACTTCTTGCTTCACTACTACCAGTTCTTCATCATATGCCACCTCATGAAACGACTGAAAGTCGACCATTTCTTTTGGTACTGTGACTCTGTGTATTCTTTCCATCTTTTGTGTGTGTGTGCTTTAAGTGAAACTTTACAAATCAAGTCAGTCTCTCATACAAAAATTTGTATACAGCTTGCTATGTACTCCTAGTTCCTCTCCCACTAATGAGACAGCACACTCCTTCTCTCAGCCCTGTATTCCCCGTGTCCATTCAGCCACTTTCTGTCCCCCTCTGCCTTCTCACCTCCCCTCCAAACGGGAGCTGCCCACATAGTCTCATGTGTCCACTTGAGACCAGAAGGTCACTCCTCACCACTATCATTTTCTATCCTATAATCCGGTCCAATCCCTGTCTGAAGAGTTGGCTTTGGGAATGGTTCCAGTCTTGGGCCAACAGAAGGTCTGGGGACCGTGACCTCTAGGGTTCCTCTAGTCTCAGTCAGATCATTAAGTCTGATTTTTTTATGGGACTTTGAGGTCTGCATCTCACTGCTCCCGTACTCCGTCAGGGATGCTCTGTTTCGTTCCCTGTCGGGGCAGTCTTCGGTTGTAGACGGGCACCATCTAGTTCTTCTGGTCTCAGGCTGATGTAGTCTTGGATTTACGTGGCCATTTCTGTCTTTTGGACTCATAATTACCTTGTATCTTTGGTGTTCTTCATTCTCCTTTGCTCCAGCTGGGTTGAGACCAATGGATGCATCTTAGATGGCTGCTTGATAGTGTTTTTAAGACTGCAGACGCCACTCACCAAAGTGGGATGCAGAATGTTTTCTTAATAGATTTTATTATGTCAATTGACCTAGATGTCCCCTGAAAACATGGTCCCCCAACTGCTGCCCCTGCTACTCTGGCCTTTGGAGCATTTGGTTTATTCAGGAAACTGCTTTTCATTTAGTCCAGTTATGCTGACCTCTCCTTTATTGTATGTTGTCTTTCCCTTCACCTAAAATAGTTCTTGTCTACTATCTAAATTCGCGAATATCCTTCTCCCTTCCTTTCTCCCCAACCTCATAACCATCAAAGAATATTTTCTTCTCTGTTTAAACTATTTCTTGAGTTCTTATAATAGTGGTCTCATACAATATTCGTCCTTTTGCAACTGACTAATTTCACTCAGCACAATGCCCTCCAGATTCCTCCAAGCTATGAAATATTTCACGGATTCATCATTGTTCTTGATCTATGTGAAGTATTCCATCTTGTGAATGCACCACAATTTATTTATCCATTCATCTGTTGATGGGCACCTTGGTTACTTCCATCTTTCTGCTATTGTAAACAGTGCTGCAATGAACATGGTTGTGCATATATCTGTTCATATAAAGGCTCTTATTTCTCTAAGATATATTCCAAGGAGTGGGATTGCCATATCCTATGGTAGTTCTATTTCTACCTTTTTAAGGAAGTGCCAGATTGATTTTCAAAGTGGCTGCACCATTTTAAATTCCCACCAGCAGTGAATAAGTGTTCCAGGCTCTCTACAACCTCTCCAACATTTATTATTTTGTGATTTTTCATTAATGGCAGCCTTGCTGGAATGAGATGGTATCTCACTGTAGTTTTGATTTACATTTCTCTAATGGCTAATGATTGTGAGCATTTCCTCATGTATCTGTTACCTGCCTGAATGTCTTCTTCGTTGAAGTGCCTGTTCCTATCCTTTGCCCATTTTTTAAATGGATTATTTGTCTTTTTGTTATTGAGTTTTTGCAATATCATGTAGATTTTAGAGATCAGAGGCTGATCGGAAATGTTATAGCTAAAAACTGTTTCCCAGTCTGTAGGTAATCAGTTTACTCTTCTGTTGAAGGCTTGGGATGAGCGTAAGTGTTTGATTTTTAGGAGTTCTCTTTTCTCTAGCAATGTTTTTTGTACTGTTTCTGCTATGTATTAGGGCTCCTAGTGTTGTCCCTGTTTTTTCTTCCATGATTTTTATCATTTTAGATTTCATATTTAGGTCTTTGATCCATTTTCAGTTAGTTTTTGTGCATGGTGTGAGGTATGGATCTTGTTTCATTTTTTTGTGGAGGGATATCCAGTTATGCCAGCACCATTTGTTAAAGAGGCTATCTTTCCCCCATTTAACTGACTTTGAGCCTTTATCAAATATCAGCTAATAAGTGAATGGATTTATGTCTGATTTCTCAATTCTCTTCCATTGGTCTATGTGTCTGCTGCTGTACCGATACCAGGCTGTTTTGACTACTATGGTGGTATAATAAGTTCTAAAATTAGGTAACGTGATGCCTCCCACTTTGTTCTTCTTTTTCAGTAATGCTTTATTTTTCTGGGGCCTCTTTCCCTTCCATATGAAGTTGGTGATTTGTTTCTCCATCACATTAAAAAATGCCCTTGGAATTTGGATTGGAATTGCAGCATATCTATAGATCGCTTTCAGTAGAAGAGATATTTTTACAATGTTCAGTGTTCCTGTCTGTGATCAAGGTATGCTTGTCCACTTACATAAGTCTCTTTTGGTTTCTTTTAGTAGTGTCTTGTAGTTTTCTTTCTTTAGGTCTTTTATGTCTCTGGTTACAATTATTCCTAGTATTTTATCTTCTTGGGGGCTACCATAAATGGCATGGATTTGGTGAGTTCCTCTTTGATGTTCTTTTTGTTGGTGTAGAGGAATCCAACTGATTTTTGTAGGTTTATCTTGTATCCTGATACTCTGCTGAACTCTTCTATTAGTTTCAGTAGTTTTCTTGAGGATTCTTTAGGGTTTTCTCTGTATAAGATCATGTCATCTGCAAATAGAGATACTTTTACTTCTTGTTTACCAATCTGGATGCCCTTTATTTCTTTATCTGATATAATTGCTCTGGAGAGGACCTCCAGCACACTGTTGAACAAGAGTCGTGATAAAGGGCATCCTTGTCTGGTTCCCGATCTCAGGGAATGCTTTCAGACTCTCTCCATTAAGGGTGATGTTGGCTGTTGGCTTTATATAAATGCCCTTTATTGTGTTGAGGAATTTTCCTTCTATTCCTATTTTCTGAGAGTTTTTATCATGAATGGGTGTTGGACTTTGTCAAATGCCTTTTCTGCATCAATTGATAAGATCATGTGGTTCTTGTCCTTTGTTTTACCTATATGGTGGATTATTTTGATTGTTCTTCTAATGTTGAACCATTCCTGCATAAAAATACCTAGTATGAATCCCACGTGGTCATGGTGCATTAGTTTTTTGATATGTTATTGAATTCTATTGGGTAGAATTTTGTTGAGGATTTTTGCATCTAAGTTCGTGAGGAATATAGGTCTGTAATATTTTTGTGTGTGTGGTGTCTTTACCTGGTTTTGGTATCAGGGATATGCTGGCTTCATAGAATGAGTTTGGGAGTATTCCATCTTTTTCAATGCTCTAAAATACCTTCACTAGTAGTAGTGTTAACTCTTCCCTGAAAGTTTGGTAGAACTCACCAGGGAAGCTGTCAGGGCCAGGGCTTTTTTGTTGTTGTTGTTGGGAGATTTTTAATTTTTTTAATTACCTTTTTCAACCTCTCCTTCTGTTATGGGTTTATTTAATTGTTCTACCTCTGTTTCTGTTAGTTTAGGTAGGCAATGTGTTTCTAGAAATTTATCCATTTCTTCTAGGTTGTCAAAGCTGTTAGAGTATGATTTTTCATACTAATCTGATATGATTCTTTTAATTTCAGTTGGGTCTGTTGTGATGTTGGATTTGCTTCTTCTCCTGTTTTTCTTTTGTCCATTTGGCCAATGTTTTAGCAATTTTGTTAATTTTTTCAAAGAACCAGCTTTTGGTCTTGTTAACTCTGTCAATTTTTTTTTCTGATCTCTATTTCATTTAATTCTGCTCTACTTTTTATTATTTAATTTCTTCTGATGCCTGAGGGTTTCTTTTGTTGCTCTCCTTCTATTTGTTCAAGTTGTAGGGATAATTCTTTGATTTTGGCCCTTTCTTCTTTTTGGATGTGTGCATGTATTGCTATAAATTGACCTCTGAGCACTGCTTTACCTGTGTCTCAAAGGTTCTGGTAGGAAGTGTTTTCATTCTCATTGGATACTGTGAATTTCTTTATTCCATCCTTAATGTCTTCTATAACCCAGTCGTTTTTGAGCAAGGTATTGCTCAGTTTCTGAGTGTTTCTTTTCCATGCTTTTTTTGTTTTGTTTTGTTTTCGATATCTACTTTTATAGCTTCATGGTCAGAGAAGATGCTTTGCAATATTTTGATGTTTTGGATTCTGTTAAGGTGTGCTTTATGGCCTAATATGTGGTCTCTCCCAGAGAATGTTCCATATGCATGGGAAAAGAAAGTATACTTGGCCGCTGTTGGGTGGAGTGTTCTGTACATGTATGTGAAATCAAGTTGGTTGATTGTGGCATTTAGATCTTCAGTGTCTTGACTGAGCTTCTTTCTGAATGTTCTGTTCTTCACCAAAGTGGTATGTTGAAGTCACCTAATATTTTTTTGGAGCTGTCTATCTCACTTTACAATGCTGTTAGAGTTTGTTTTATGTATCTTGAAGCACTGTCATTGGGTGTGTAAATATTTAATATGGTGATATCCTCCTGGTATATTGTCTGTTTAATCATTATATAGTGTCCTTCCTTATCCTTTTTGGTGAATTTAACTTTAAAGTCTATTTTGTCAGAAATTAATATTGCCACTCTTGCTCTTTTTTGATTGTTGTTTGCTTGATACATATTTTTGCCATCCTTTGAGTTTTAGTTTGTTTGTGTCTTTAAGGAGTGTCTCTTGTAGGCAGTATGCAGATGGATCGTGTTTTTTAATCCATTCTTTCACTCTCTGTCTCTATTGGTGCATTTAGTCCATTTACATTCAGCATAATTATGGTAGTTATGAGTTTTGTGCTGTCATTTTCATATCTTTTTTTGTATGTTGTCGAGTTTCTTTTTTCTGCTTAATTTTTTGTAGTGAGTAGTTTTTCTTTGTATATTGTCTTTTCCTCTTATTCATTGTTGATTTTTTTTTTTCTGAGTTATGTTTTTCTTGTATTTTATTTCGATGTGTAGCATTGTTAGTCTCCTTTTTGGTTACCTTAATATTTGCCATTATTTTTCTAAGCTTAAACCAAACTTTTATTTCTTTCTATCCCCTTGACTATCTCTCTGTATGAAAGATCTATGACTACATTTTTCAGTCCCTCTTTATTATTTTAGTATTGTCATCCTTTACATAATAACATCACTGTTTCCCTGTTCTGAGCATTTTTTTATCTTGATTTATTTTTGTAATTTCCCTACCTGGGTTGATATCTGGTTGCTCTGTCCTGCATTCTAGTCTTGGGTTGATATCTGATATTGTTGATTTTCTAACCAGAAAACCCTCTTTAGTATTTCTTGTAGGTTTTTTTTTTTTTTTTTTTTTTTTTACAAATTCCCTAATCTTCTGTTTATCTGGAAATGTCCTAATTTCACCTTCATATTTGAGAGACAGTTTTGCTGGATATATGATTCTTGGCTGGCAATTTTTTTCCTTCATCACTTTATATAAGTCATCCCATTGCCTTCTTCCCTGCATGGTTTCTCTCAAGTAGGCTGAGCTTATTCTTATTGAGTCTCCTTTGTAGGTGACTTTTCATTTATTCCTAGCCGCTCTTAAAATTCTCTCTTTGTCTTTGGTTTTGGCAAGTTTGTTTATAATATGTCTGAGTGACTTTCTTTTGAGATCTACCTTATGTGGGGTTCAATGAGCATTTTGGATAGATATCTGCTGCTCATCTTTCATGGTATCAAGGAAGTTTTCTGCCAACAAATCTTCAACAATTCTCTCTGTTTTTTCTGTTACCCCTCCCTAATCTGATACTTCAATCATAGGTTATTTCTCTTGATAGAGTCCCACATGATTCTTAGGATCTCTTCATGTTTTTTAAAAATAATTTTATCTGATTTTTCTTCAAATATATTGGTGCCACGTTTTTTATCTTCAATCTCATCAATTCTGCTTTCCATTTCCTCAATACCATTCCTCTGTCTACTGAGTTGTCTAATTCTGTAATTTTATTGTTAATCTTCTAAATTCCTGATTGCTTTCTTTCTATGGATTGTTGCAGCCTATTAAATTTTTCTTTATGTTCTTGAGTAACCTTTTTAATTCCTTCAGCTACTTTATCTGTGTGTTCTTTGGCTTGTTCTGCATTTTGCCTGATCTCCCTGATCTCTTGAAAGTTCTGTATATTAACCTTTTGTATTCTACATCTGGTAATTCCAGGAAAACACCTTCATCTGGACGATTCCTTGATTCTTTGTATTGAGAGATTGTTGAAGTGATCATGGTCTGCTTCTTCATGTGATTTGATATTGACTGCTGTCTCTGAGCCATCTATAAGTTATTTTATTTTATTTTTTACTTTTGCCTACTGTATCCTAGCTTTTTGCTTTGTTTTGTTTTGATATGCCCAAATAGGCTGCTTGAGTGAGCTCACTTGATCATTTGCAACTTTCAAGATTTAACATCCTGTCACCAGATGGCTAGAGCTGTTACCAGGTATATGAGCCTAGGAGTCCATTCACTTTTCTTGTATAATTCAGCTCAGGTGTCTAGGTAGCTGGTCATCAATTGTAGGTCATCAAGTCCTATAGTCTAGATGGGGAGGGGTTATTGTTGTAGACACAGGTATCTGGTTGCAGCAGGGGGTCACACTCTGAACAAAGGCAGGGGGATGACAACCATCTCCCAAGTGTCTGTGAGGAAAGTGCACCCCTGTTTTCTATAGTGCACAGACAGGTGGGTCCTGCAGTCAGACCACAGGCACCCTATGCTTTTGTTTGTAAGGACTGGGAGGCACCTGTTATCCTTGGACCCCTGTCGTGGGTGTCTAGATGATGTGCACGGAGCCACCAGTTCTTAGGCCCCCAGTGTAGGTAGGTGAGGACCCTGTTTAATAGGCAGAGCAGTGTCAAACATCAAAAACACACCTCTCCACCGCAAGGTGACACAGTTGAAGTTGGATACCCAGCACATACACCATTGCAGTAACAAGGGCCTAATCTCCCGAAATGGGCCTACACAGGTCCATGCAGGGGTGAGAGGTATTCAAAGTCCGTGGACCATTTGTGCCTGGAAAGGAGCTTCTTCTGTCCTGAGCTTCCCAGCTTAGTGGAGCTGGCAGATTATCTTTTCCCCCAATTGTTAATTTATTCCTTCTCCAAGGTCGGGAGAACGGCTCAGGCTGCACAGCAACACCTATCTCAGGTGCAGGGAAATCTACAGCTACTGAAGCCGTCTTGGGGGCTGAGCGCACAGTAAAACGAATGCAAGGACTTAGCTTTTGCCAACAGCACTGTTCTTCTCTGGTTCCGGAGTTGTGAGTAGACTGTGAGACTTGCTGTCTCCCCCTGAGGAGACTGCATCCTGAATGCTACTGCCAGCCCTGCCACTGTCCCTCCAGGGGCCTGTGTCCAAGGGGTACCATTTCTCACCAAGTCAGGTCCAGCAACTGCTCCCCACTTCTGAACCGTGTCTCCCTCCCCCAGCCACTCAGTCTGATTTCCTAACTTTGCATTTGATGTTCAGGGCCCTTATCTTGTCAGGTATAAAATTGTTCCACTTGTTTTTCAGGTCTTTGTTTTTTTTCTTTTTTTGGTTTTTGTTGTAAGAGGGATCACTGGAAGTGTCTGACTACTCCGCAATCTTGACTCCACCTCTCTCTATCTTCTTTTGATGCTCTCTGCATCATTTAATATTTTCCCTGTAGAATCCTTCAATATTGCAACACAAGGCTTGAATTTTTTCTTCAGTTCTTTCAGTTTGAGAAATGCCGAGCATGTGCTTCCCTTTTGGTTTTCTAACTCCTGGTCTTTGCACATTTCATGATAATATTTTACTTTGTCTTCTTGAGGTGCCCTTTGAAATTTTCTGTTCATCTCTTTTACTTCATCATTTTCTTTTTGCTTTAGCTACTCTACATTCAAGAGCAAATTTCAGAGTCTTTTCTGACATCCATTTTGGTCTTCTTTTTTTCTTTCCTGTCTTTTTAATGACCTCTTACTTTCTTTTTTTTCCGACAGATATACATATATATTTTATTTCATATCTTTGTTGTCATACTTTAGATGGAGGTTTACAGAACAAACTAGGTTCCCATTAAACAATTAGTACACATATTGTTTCGTGACACTAATTACCAACCCCACAATATGTCAACACTCTGCCCTTCTTGACCCTGGGTTCCCTATGACCAGCTTTTCTGTCCCCTCCTGCCTTCTAGCCCTTGCCCCTGGGCTAGTGTGCCCCTTTAGTTTTGCTTTATGGGTCTGTCTAATCTTTGTCTTAAGGGTGAACCTCAGGAGTGACTTCATTACTGAGCAAAAAGTGTGTCCGGGGGACATACTCAGCATTTCTCCAGTCTCTGTCAGGCGAGTAATCTGGTCTTTTTTGTGAGTTAGAATTTTGTTCTACACTTTTTCTCCAGCTCTCAGACCCTCTATTGTGATCCCTGTCAGAACAATGACCTCTTACTTTCTTCAAGTATGATGTCCTTGATGTCATTCCACAACTCATCTGGCCTTCAATCATTAGCCTTCAATTCATCAAATCTATTTTTGAGATAGTCTCTAAATTCAGGTGAGATATAATCAAGGTTGTACTTTGGCTCTCGTAGGCTTGCATATGAGAAATTGATGGTCTGTTCCACAGCAGCCCCTGGTCTTGTTCTGACCGATGATATTGAGCTTTTCCATTGTCTCTTTCCACAGATGTAGACATTTGATTCCTGTATATCCCATCTGGTGAAGCCCATGTGTATACTCACCATTTAAGTTGTTGAAAAAAGGTATTCGCAATGAAGAAGTCATTGGTCTTGCAAAATTCTATCATGCTGTCTCCAAAGCCAGATTTTCCAACTACTGTTCCTTCTTCTTTGTTTCCAACTTTCACATTGCAATCATCAGTAATTATCAATGCATCTTGATTGCATGTCTGATCAATTTCAGACTGCAGAAGTTGGTAAAAATCTTCAGTTTCTTCATCTTTGGCATTAGCAGTTGGTGCATAAATTTGAATAATAGTCTTATTAACTGCTTGTCATAGATTCAAATGTGTCCCTAAAAAATATCTGTCAACTTGGGTAGGCCATGATTCCCAGTATTGTATGATTGTCTACCATTTAGTCATCTAATGTGATTTCCCTATGTGGTGTAAATCCTATCACAATGATGTGATGAGATGGATTAGTCGCAGTTATGTTGATGAGATCTATAAGATTAGATAGTGTCTTAAGCTAATACCTTTTGAGGTATAAAAGAGATAAGCAAGCAGAGAGATATGAGGACCTTATAACACCAAGAAAGCATCCCCAGTAGCAGAGCATGTCCTTTGGACCCAGGGTCCCTGCACCTGAGAAGCCCCTTGACCAGGAGAAGATTGATGATGGAGACCTTCCCACAGAGCTGACAGAGAAAGTTGCCTCTGGAGCTGACACCCTGAATTTTGAATTCTAGCCTACTAGACTGTGAGAAAATAAATTTCTCTTTGTTAAAGCCACCCATTTGTGGTATTTCTGTTATAGCATCACTTTTTTTTTTTTTTATATGACTAAGACACTGGTCTTCCTTGTAGACATATGGATATTATCCTATCACTGACAGCACTGTACTTCAGGATAGATCTTGAAATGTTCTTTTTGATGATGAACTCTGTTCGATTTGGCACAGTCGTCCATAAAAAAAAAAAGTCCATATGATTGTCCAATTCAAAATGGTGAATATCAGTCCATTTCAGCTCACTAATGCCTAAGATATTGATGTTTATGTGTTCCATTTCATTTTTTAATGATTTCTAATTTTCCTAGATTCATACTTCATACATTCTATGTTTCTAGTATTAATGGGTGTTTGCAGCCGTTTCTTCTCCTTTTGTGTCATGCCACATCAGCAAATGCAGGTCTCGAAAGCTTGATTCCATGCATGTCATTGAGGTCAACTCTACTTTGAGGAGTGTGTGCGGTTTTGTTCTTCTGTAACTTGTATCTTTTAAAATAAATCTTATAAAGCTTTTGTTTAATTAAATGGTTTTGAAAATTCATCTAAAATCATTGCTAAGCTTTCTGTTACAATTCATCAATTGCATTTAATTTCTATTAGGTTTTCTGCTTAGACTATTGTGTAACCTTCAATAATAATTTTTATATCAATTCACAACCATTATAATTTCTTTTTCTTTTTGGGGGGGTGTTTAAATCTGAAATATAATTATGAATAGAAGCATTAATAGCAGATATTATTTTCTCATTTCTTCTGTTAAATAAAGGTTTGAACTTAAAACTGTTGGATGATCTGTTTCATCTACAAAACTCCACCTTTTTTTTTTTAAGAAATAAACTATTAGTCTTATTTTGTTTATTTATTTTATATATATAACTATATACATCTTTCTTTACTCTCTAGTTTTTTTTAAGATTTTTTATTGT
This sequence comes from Loxodonta africana, assembly GCF_030014295.1. Taxonomy (NCBI): domain Eukaryota; kingdom Metazoa; phylum Chordata; class Mammalia; order Proboscidea; family Elephantidae; genus Loxodonta; species Loxodonta africana. Next base: position 45,304 of record NW_026975057.1, read on the forward strand.
ATTCATGTACTGAAGTTTCACTACGTTATATCTTGATTCAGATTTATTTTTACTTTGCCCTCTTGGGATATCTTTGCCTTCCCTAATCTAAGGATTGATATGTTTCATTGTTTTTAGTCACTAGTTCCCCAAATGTTTTTTCCTATATTTTTGAAGGGATAGAATTCCTCCACGTTTTGTGAATATATGTACGTCATATTTACAATCACGTTTTCAAAATGATTTTGCCCACGAGGTAGCTAATATTTTCCTAAATTAAAGAAGTGGGGAAAACAGCACAATACAGAAATAATGAATGCCACATCAGATCAGTTATTTGATGCCATGTCGTATGACTGCCAATGGAACATATTGTTTTTTATCCATGTCTCCCTGTTTATGTGCTAGTATCCTGTCCTGTGAACTCATTTCAAGGGCTGTGTGCCTGACCCGGAAGCAGCTTTAAGCATTTTCCCCAGGTCTAAATAGAAGAGGATGTTTTTCTTCTGTAAAAAGAAATCCAAATAGGGTTTTTTTTTTGTCCCTTTCATTTTTATTTTATCCATTGAAAGAGAAATAAATATTTATTTGTAGTCTATTTACAAAACTTTTTCACCTGTCTTTATTTTTAGTTTTCCCCCATAATTTTGTGATATGGGTATTAGCATTTATTACATTATACACAAAAAGAAAGCAAAAGAAGAAAAAATTCTGATGATAATTTCAGAGAAGAAACAAAAGTGGGAGAAACAAGCCTTAAATCTGGACCATGACCATACATGGAAGGTAAAACTTTTATTCACCACCTTCGCTGGGTGACACCTAAAATATTTCAGGATTTGTGTCAGGATTAAATTGTAGTTTATACTTCACACAACCTCTTAAGGTTGATATCACCACTGACATTTTATAGATGATAAAATTGATATGAGGAGATTTTAAGTAGTTTTCCCTAAATGTCCAGCTTAATTATATATGTATATAAAACCTTTTAAAATACATACCCTGTAAACCAAACCCATTGCCATAGAGTTGATTCCAACTCACAGCTACCCTATATTATCTCTCAACTATTTGGAACTGGTGAATCTAAAGGGTGGTACACTTTTTAATGACATAGAACAGAAAGAGAGAGAGAAAGGAAAGAAATAAAGGAAGGGAGGGAGGGAGGAAGAGAAAGAGAGAGGGAGGAAGGACGGAAGGAAGGTAGGAAGAAAGAAAAGAAAGTTATTAAAATAGAAATTCTCTGTATATAGTAGAGGATCAACAATATATATAAAAGAATTTTTATTCCCAGATGAAATTGTTTTAGTGTTAAAAATTTATTCATTTTAGCAAATTCTTGTGTTTATATTTCGTCATATGTCCTGACTCTAACATATTTTCATTCAACAGTGAGTTATTCTAAAAGAAATGAATGATAGAAGAAGACATATACACTATCACAGAAAAATGGCTTCTCAGAGCCTCCTAATGAACTCCAATTAAAGTATTGCTCCCAATTCAAAAGTATCTGTTCTTAGGAGATTTTGCTTACAAAGAAACACCCATGTTGTCTCCTTAGTAAGTCAGGGTGTACATATTATGTAAAGGAATATCCTCCAATGGCTTCCAAGTTTGAAATAAATTACATATCATCATGACATGTATTGCCTTGCATTGTTGTTGTTGTTAGTTCCCTCAAGTCAGTTCCAAGTCATAGTGGCACTATGTACAACAGAATGAAACACTGCCAGGTCCTGTGTCTTCTTAGGTCTTCCTTACTCATTGTCCAGCTTTCACGTGCATATGAGGCAATTGAAAACACCGTGGCTTGGATCAGGGACACTTTAGTCTTCAAGGTGACATCTTTGCTTTTTAATGCTTTAAAAATTTCTTTTGCAGCAGATTTTCCCAATGCAATGCATCATTTAATTTCTTGACTGATGTTTCCATGGGTGTTGATTGTGGATCCAAGTAAAATGAAATCCTTGACAATTTCAATCTTTTCTCCATTTGTCATGATGTTGCTTATTGCTCCACTGATGAGAATTTTTGTTTTCTTTATGTTGAGGTGTAATTCATACCTAAGTCTTTACAGTCTTTGGTCTTTCTCAGAAGTGCTTCAAGTCCTGTTCACGTTCAGCAAGCAAGGCTGTGCCATCTGCATATCATAGGATGTTAATGAGTCTTCTTCCAATCATGATGCTCTGTTCTTCATATAGTTCAGTTTGTTGGACTATGTGGACTGCATACAGATTGAATAATTATAGTGAAAGGATGATGCACACCTTTCCTGACTTTAAACCATGAAGTAGCCCATTGTTCTGTTTGAATGACTGCCTCTTGATCTATGCAGAGGTTCCCCATGAGCACAATTAAGTGTTCTGGAATTCCCGTTTTTTTGTGATGTTATCCATAATTTGTTATGATTCACAGAGTCAAATTCCTTTGCATAGTCAATAGAACACAGGTAAACATCTTTCTGATATTCTCTGCTTTCAGCCAGGATCCATCTGACATCAACAATGACATACCTATTCCCACATCCTCTCGAATCCAGCTTGAATTTCTGACAGTTTCTGTCAATGCACTGCTGCAGCCACTGTTGAATGATCTTCAGCAAAAATTCGCTTGCATGTGATATTGATGATAATTTCTACATTTGGTTGTTTTGGAATAGGCATATGTATGGATCTCTTCCAGTCAGTTGGCCAGGTAGCTGTATTCCAAATTTCTTGGCATAGACATATGAGCACTTCCAGTATTGCATTTGTTTGTTGAAACATCTCTATTAGTATTCCATCAATTCCTGTAGCCTTGTTTTTCTCTAATGCCTTCAGTACTGCTTGGACCTCTTCCTTCAATACCATTGCTTCCTGATCATATGCTGCTTCCCGAAATTGTTGAACATCTACCAATTCTTTTTGGTGTAGTGACTCAGTGTATTCCTTCCATCTTCCTTTGCTACATTCTGAGTTGTTCAATATTTTCTCTGTAGAATCCTTCACTATTGCAACTCGAGGCTTGAATTTTTTCTTTGGCTCTTTCAGCTTGAGAAATGCTGAGGGTGTTCTTCCCTTTCGATTTCTAACTCCAGATCTTTGTATATGTCATTATAATACTTTGCTTTGTCTTCCATAGCTGCTCTTTGAAATCTTCTGTTTAACTCTTTTACTTCATCATTTCTTCTGTTCTTTTTAGCTACTAGATGTTCAAGAGCACATTTCAGAGTCTCTTATGACATCCATTTTGATCTTTTCTTTCTTCCCCTTTTAATGACCTCTTGTTTTCTTTGTATGTCTGATGTCCTTGATGTCACTCCACTACTCATCTGGTCTTTGGTCATTAGTGTTCAACATGTCAAATCTATTCTTGAGATGGTCTCTAAATTCAGGTGGGATATACTCGAGGTCATACTTTGGCTCTCATACACTTGTTCTGATTTTCTTCGGCTTCAACTGGAACTTGCATATGTGTAGTTGACTGTTCTGTAGTTGGTCCTGGCCATGTTCTGACTGATGGTATTGAGCTTTTCCATCATCTCTTTCCACACAGGTAGTCAGTTTGATTCCTGTATATTCCATCCGGTGAGGCCCACACTTATAAAAAAAAAAAAATACTTGCTGTTTATGTTGTGGAAAAAGTTATTTGCAATGAAAAAGTCGTTTGTCTTGCAAAATTCTATCATGTGATCTCTGGTATCATTTCTATCACCAAGGCCATATTTTCAACTACTGATCCTTCTTTGTTTCCAATTTCTCATTCCAATAACCAGTAGTTATCAATGCATCCTGATTGCACATTCCATTAATTTCAGACTGTAGAAGTTGGTAAAAATCTTCAATTTCTTCATCTTTGTCCTTAGTGGTTGGTGTGTAAATTTGAATAGATTGTATTAACTGGTATTCCTTGTAGGCGTATGAATATTATGCTATCAGCGGCAGTGTTGTACTTCTGGATAGATCTTGAAATGCTCTTTTCAGTGATTAGTGCACAGCTATATTCATTGCAGCACTGTTTACAAAAGCAAAAAGATGGAAACAACCAAGATGCCCGTCAACAGGTGAGTGGACAAACAGATTATGGTATATTCACATAATGGAATATTACACAGTGATAGAGAACAACGATGAATCCATGAAACATCTCATAACATGGAGGAATCTGGAAGGCTTTATACTGAGGGAAATTAGTCACAGAAGGACAAATATTGTATGAGACCATTTTTATAAGAACTCAAGAAAAGATTTAAACACAGTAGAAAACACTCTTCGATGGTTGCCAGTGTGGGAAGGGATGGAGAGGGTTTTCACTAATTAGATAGTAGATAGAATTATTTTAGGTGAAGGGAAGGACAACACACAATGCAGGGGAAGTCAGCACAACAGGACTTATCCAAAAGCTAAGAAGTTTCCAGGATACAACCAAACATTTTGAGGGACAGAGTAGCAGGGCGGAGGTCTGGGGACCATGGTTTCAGCGAACATCTAGGTCAATTGGCATAACAAAGCATATTAAGAAAACGTTGTGCATCTCACTTTGTTGAGTGGCGTCTGGGGTCTTAAAAGCTAGCAAACTGCCATGTGAGATGCATCAATTGCTCTCAACCCATCTGGAGCAAAGGAGAATGAAAAACACCAAAGACACAAGGAAAATATTAGCCCAAGAGAAAGAAAGGGCTACATAAAGCAGAGATTCCATCAGCCTGAGACCAGAAGAACCAGATGGTACCTGGCTACCACCAATAACTGCACTGAAAGGGAACATGGCAGAGAATCCCTGATGAAGCAGGAGAAAAGTGGGATGCAGACCTCAAATTCCAGTAAAAAGACCAGACATAATGGTCTGAGATGGAGGTACCCCAGAGGTCATGACCCCCAGACTGTCTGTCAGCCAAAACTAAAACCCATTCTTGAAACCAACTCTTCAGACAAAGATTAGACTATAGGACCTAAAATGATACTGGGGAGGAGTGTGATTCGTAGCTTAAGTAGACACATGAAACTATATGGACAGCTCCTACCTGGAGTCAAGGTGAGGAGGGAGAGGAGAACAGGAGCTGGTTGAATGGACACAGGGAACACAGGTCGAGAGAAGGAGTGTGCTGTCACATTGCAGTGAGAGCAACTAGGGTCACATAACAATGTGTACATAAATTTTTGTATGAGAAACTGACTTGGATTGTAACTTTTCACTTAAAGCACAATAAAAAAAAAGAAAAGAAAATCTAGTATAGACTCATAAACAACTTTTATGACCTTCGGGAGATGATGCTTTTCTTCTAAATTTATATCCTAAGATTTGCTAAAGCAGTGCATCTGCTCCCGTTGAGGAGCTGTATTTCTTCCTTGGGTGTTCTGTGCACAATAATGCCAAAGCAAACTTTCTCGAAGTCAGGTATCATTACCTGGATCTTCTGCTCAGAAATCCACGATGAATTATCATTGCCAATTACTAGCTACACAAAGTTATTTTAATTCACATATATATATATATATATATATATATATATATATATATATCTATCTTCAGTTTCTCTACTATGCATTCCTTTCTACCCACTCACCCAATTTCCAAAGTTCTAGTTAACCAGAACTTTTACTGGAGCATCTATATGACATGGTCATTGTAGCTGCCGTGACTCTGCTCAAGCTTTCCGCAAAGAAGAAGTGCATTCTGTCACCCTGGTTCCCTGATGCCCAGCTGACACAAAGTATTGCACAGTGGCACCTTCTCTTACTCATTTCTCTTTTTTTGAATTTTTTTTTTTGTATTTAAAACTCAAGTTATATGATGATTAAGTAATAGAAATGTTATAAATTTAAAAAGAAAAAGTATAGAGAGTATAAAGAGATTAAGAATGAGAGCATGAGATGAGACAGTGAAAGATTTCAGGCCCTTCCCACCTCCCTGTCACAGCTGGCAACTCCCAATAATCTTTGGTTTCTATATATTTGCTTATTTCATATAAGTAAGATCATACAGTAGTTGTTCTTTTGTGACTAACTTTCTTCAATCAACGTGATGTTTTCAAAGCCTAGCAAGAATTTTCAAATTCCAACTATAGCTAACCTCAGTTTCTGCTATCATTCCCAGTTCTCCATCCTTTCTCCAACTAATGTACCCCCTTTGTCTTTTCTGTTGCTGCCCCATTCTGCCTTTCAGTGGCTGAGCCCTGCTTTCTGCTCCCTCCTTGGTCTCTGTATCCCTCTAACACACTACTGGCAGGTTCCCTCTCTGGATCTTGTCTCTGGAGCTTTCCCTCCATCCAACACATACGACCTAGCTCTATCTCTTTCTGGATCCTGAAGTCTACAGTCCTTCCCACATATTCACAAACATACACAGACCTTTAGGTTGACATAGGCAACCCACCGAGACACAACCAGTCAAGGTGGTTTTGTGCTGTCTGTCTGAGGTTTCTGGCATCAGGTTCTCAGATACGGACATCTCTTTCTGCCTCACGCTGAAGGAGTTTCTCTAATAAGGACAAGGGCTTCTATTCTGAGAAAAGCAATTTTAATCCCCTACTGTAGCTTGGTTAAGAAGGGTACAAGAAAGAGGTATACATGTAAGAGTCTTAAGTAAATATACGCATTCTTCTCTTAAGTATAACTTCTGCGTAAAACAGCCTTTCAGTAAAAGAGGTTGAAAAGAGGTGAGCATTGCTCTCGTTTGAGTGCTTACACCCCAAATTTACTAAGAAAATCACCCTTATAGAAAACTTCTTTCAATGAAGTCACACATTTATTATGAAGTTTCAGGGGAATGAGGTCATAGTTTCAGGGGAATGAGGTCATTTCTAAGTTCCAAAGGAACAAATTCATTGGAATTCAATAAATGTGGAATTAAAGAAAAACAACTTCTTAAAAAATGAACTACCATAAACAGTCCCACTTTACAATGGAGATTTTGTCTTCCACAGCAGTGCCCCCAAAAGGTGGTGGGTCTCTGGGTAAGAAGAAAGAAAGCATGGGGTCTGCAGAGGTGGAGGCTGTGGTGATGGAGAGGCCTCCAGGGGTCCCTATGACCAAAGCTTTGGGCTCACAGGTGAGGATAAGGACCGTGAAAGCTCAACTAAATCTACTCTCTGTTCTCAGAGGTGTCTATCCAAGAGGAAAATGCCCAAGAGTCAACAACATCCCAAACAAAAAGTCAAAGCTCCAGGCCCAGGAAGATTCCAAAACAATCCGAGAACCCTTCTCCTTTATCTTCCACCAAGCAGACCTCTCACTCCTCCAGCTACGGGGCTGCCCCAGGAAAGCCATGGGTCAGGTGCGCATATTTCACCCAGGTGCGCACAGTCAAGGGGGTGGCGGTCGCCTGGCAGACCAAAACCTCCTTTGCCCCCGTGGGCAAGATGCCCCAGGTCTTTGAGGCCATCGGCTCTGCCACCAGACTGGCCAACACTGAGTCCCTGGTCAGCAACCTGGAGCCCTGGCAGGAGGGGCCCAAGACCTGTACCCAGGAGCCCACTGACCAAGGGGAAGAGCATGGGGAGAGCCCCCGAGCAGCCACCCCAGAGTGGCTGGTGACCCGTGAGCACGGCTTCCGCTGCGTGGTCTGCTGTCACGTGTTCGAGTCCCGGGAGGCCCTGGTTGCGCACGCGGCGCATGCTGTGAGCCAGGGCTTCAGCTGCCAGGTCTTCGTTGAAGAGCTGCTGGAGAGGCGGCTGCCAAGCTCAGTCCAGTGCAGGCCCCAATGCTGACACCAGCTGGCCAGGCGTTGTCTGATGGCCGCCAAGAAGAGGGAGGTGAGGGAGAAGAGAGAGGTCTGCAGGCGCCTGGAGGAGCAGCTGGAGAAGCAGAGAGAAGAACTGAAGAGGGTGAGGCACCAGCTGGACAGGCTGCAGAGGCAGGCCAGGCCGCAGAAGGCGCAGCACCAAGGCCAGAGGGGGAAGCGCCTAAAGACCTGCTAGCACCCTGGGACTAGGAGGAGCAGGGCCTTTGGGATGGAAACCTGGGCCCTTCAGGAGAGACCTCTATTCAGGTTCGTTTAACCCAGCTTCCCTGGAAGATTCTACCCTCCTTCCCCTGTGACCACCACCCTTCCACCCCAAGGGCACAAAGAGCTCCAGCCCTAAGGGGGATCTGGATGGAAGAAGCCCCACATAGCTGACCGCAGACACCAGGTCCCCTCAGAGGCTCCACTGGCCCAGGAGAGGACAGGACGGGCCTCATCTTGATGGTGAGGTCTTGGGACCCTAAGGATGAGCACAGCATAAGTAGGGAAAGGGAAATGGGATTTCAGTGGGACTTGGGAGGCTAAGGGGGACCCTGGTGAGGTGTGATGGTGAAGGGGGTATCACTGAGTTCTTTGGAGGAGAAGGAATCAGAGAAATTGCAGGCTGTCAGGAAACCTGCCCGCAGGTGAACAGTGAACATAAAGCCCTAAACCAAGGACTCTGGGTCCCTTCCCAGCAGCATACAGGCAGAGAAAGAGGTAGGGTTTGGCAGGAGGAGTGGAGGGCCCAGTGAAGGAAAATGAATTCACCCCAGCCATGTCTTCTGGTCTCCTATGGTGAATTTGGGGTTATGATTAGGATGCACTGTTGTTGCCTCATTAGGGGAATGTAACTGGGAGGCGGTGTAGAAAAATCCCCCTGGGTGTTAACCATTTCTGGGTAAGAGTTGATCCAGGGCTTGCAGGGTATTTCTTGTAGAGTATGTCCTCGGGTAAGGGGCAGAGCTTTGGAACTTCTTCTTCTCCTTTAAATAAAGCTGTACATTCTGGTTTTTGACACGTCAATAAATCTTGTTAATTTTTTTTTTTTCCTGTGGTCAAATCTGACCTGTCCTGAGGTCAAAGAACTGGAAGAAAAAGGCTGTCTGAGATGAAAGAAGCAAAAGAGAGGAGAGACTTCTGAACCTGGGGAGAACAGTGAGAACACATTTGACCAGAGGTATGGATGGAAGAGGCAAACTCAGGCCCAGACTCAACAGTGGACAAAAAAGACCAAGTCTCAGTCACAACATCAAATCCCAGGTGTGGGGAAGCCCTGGACATGACAGGGATGCATCCATCTCTCTGGGAGATGAGACCGCAGAGGGCAGAGGAAAGGAGGGCAGGGCCTCTAGGACAGGCACCTCCATCCACAGGCTGTCCTGTGTGTATGCCTCAGAGTGACAGAGACAGCTCCTGTGAGGGAGAGGGTCACAGGCAGAGAAGAGCCAAGGTGTTCAGGCCAGGTAAATTCTGCAGTCTCCTAAGGATCCAAAACAAAAAATGAGAGATTCTCAGAGGTATCAGGGTGGGAGGGGCTGGCATTCCCAGGGTGGGGAGAGGCTGGCTGGGGAGGTGCTGCTTTCTGAAATCTTTTGATCAACGTCTTTCTTCTTAAAAGCTACCTTCCCAGTTGATGTCCTCTTTTATGCTCTAGGCTCAGACCTCAAAGGGCCTCGAATGCACAAAGGCGGGTTATACAGTGGGTCAAGGCAGGGAGGAAGTGGTACCAGCACATCCAGGAAAGAGAATTTTCTGGAGCGCCATGAGTTACCTAGTGAATCGCACATTGTGTCAAGCCTTCTACATTTAGCTGTAGACATGTGCTTGCAAACGTGTTTGGGGGTTAATTCTACTGAGTTCCCAAAATTATTTTTGGTCATTTCCAGTTGTAGAGACCAGAAGAGCTCACTGGTTCCAAGAACAAGAAGAAATGCACTGGATCTGATTATTACTGTCTGTGGTGTGCTCTCCTTCCAGTGATTAAAATCTTTTGTCTGTCATTATAGAAAATTTTCACCTATTTAAAATATCTAACGAAACACATTAAAATATACATGTATCTATGATGTTTATCAACTTCCAAAGTTCTGAAATTGTTTTTTATTACATTTTCGAGATTACAGATTTGTATGACAAAAAAGTTACATCAGGGTCCCACCCTCATATGTAATTTGCTCCCACTCCCACAAGGTATCCAATGTTAATAGACACATGTGTGTCCTTCCCTACATTTCTCTGCAGGGAAACATATACACAGTTATAGGTACACAAGTATATCTGCTGGGGTGTTTGCTTTTATGGAGACTTCGTCTCACTCTACCCACATTGCTCTCGCCCCTTCTTTCACTTGACATTCTACCTTGATTCTCTGTAAGTCATTAGATATGGCACTAACACTATATTTTGGGGTCTTTAACTTACATGAATAATTTAAATAGATGGTATCAACTCAGTACACTTTATCTGGACTTATACATGTTGTTGTTAAAAGCTATCAAGTCAGTTCTGACTCACAGTGACCCTAGGCACCACAGAACAAAACTCGGTCCGGTCATTGCAATCCTAATAATCGTTGCTATATTCGAGCACACTGTTGCAGCCACTGTATTAATCTCATTGAGGGTCTTCCTCTTTTTCCCTGGACCTCTGCTTTACTAAGCATGATGTCCTTTTCCAGGGACTGGTCCCTCTTGATAAGATGTCCAAAGCCATCCTTACTTCTAAGGAATATTCTGGCTTTCTCTGCTCAAGACAGATTTATTTGTCCATACATAACACTACTAATACAGAAGCATTATCATCCATGCTTTTTAAGTCCACTCTTCCTGCATGTTCTAATTCTCCTCCCCCTGTTCCTTCCCACAAGTGAATCCAAGGTAATTCAGGTTAACAATGTAGTAAGTAGTCTCTCCTATCCTTGCTTAAACAAGCACACACAGACACACATGTATCCTCATCTTCTCATTTATACACACACATAAACATCAACAGGTATTCAAGCATATTCAAACAATTGATATTGTTTAACCCAGATGTGCTCATTTTATATACACTTCTCTGCACCTTGATTGTTTCAGTAATACTTCCATGATACTTCATAGAGATTTCTCCCACTCAACTACTACAACTCTTTTTCATTCTAAGGACTCCCTGTTTTATTGAGGATGTAGCTTTACCATAAGTTCTCTATCATTCCACCATCAATGGACAAAGTTTGGTCATATTAATAATAACTATCCTTTCTATACTATAGGATTTGTTTCTGTGGAATAGACTCCACAGAGTGAGATTTCCAATTCAAAGAATGTTAAAAGTACACAGCCATGGCCATGTCTTTCCCCTAGAGGCTGCCATAATGCACCTTTCCAGCCACGTCTCAGGGTATCCTTCTCTCCACAGCCCAGCCAGCCGTAGGTGGCGCTGATTTTCCAATTGTGCCAGTTTCACTGGCAGTTTGATATTTTCTTAACTTGGACTATGTTTACTGGGCATGTGGATTTCCTCTGAATGAACTGTTTGAATTCACTGCTCATTGTTCAAGTGCGTAACTTTTATCCTTCTGTGTAAAATGGAAATTGTTATTAAGCCTTGTCCTCTCCATTTCACATGATTTTCCAAATCTATCATTTGTGTATCACATTTTTGCAAGTTTGGCCCCCAGAACAATCACTTGAGTCAGCACCATTTATTAAATAAATATAATTTTCTTGAAATACGACCTTTGTAAGTTATTGTGACTTCTTAACAGATTTTCTGTTTCATTGGTCTACTTGTCAGCTTCTATGCTATGTAATATCAATTTGTTCTGTTACCCGAAGAGATAGACACCTGTTACTATCCTGCTTTTTCATGTTTTACTTTGGTAAAACCGCCCTGGTTTTGCAGCGATTAAGTGCTCAACTGCTAATCCAAAGAAAGTTTGGCAGGTCGGACCCACCAGGTGGCTCCAAGGGAGAAAGACCTGGTGTTCTGCTCCCGTGATGATTACGACCTAGAAAACCCTATGGGGCAGTCAGATGGGATGGCTTTGAGTCCAAAATCGCCTCCAAGTCTCGTAACAACAGGAATATTCCTTGTTATCTATTCTTTGTTATCTACTGTACTATTTGTAGCATATGATCACTGTATACAGTTCAAAACAACTATCTTAATATTCTGGCTAGAAATGCATTCCACTTATATATTAGTTTTAGGGACCTCCATTTAATTGACAAGACGTTCCATTTGAAAATATGGCATATTTTTGCATATATTCAGGTTTCATTTTATGTACTTTAATACATTGTCTTCCCTCATAGAGGTCCTTTGCTGCTCTGGTTAAAACAATGTTTTGCTAAATATTTTACAGTTTTGGACACAGTGTGGTACAGTCAAGTAGTAGGGGAAAGAGAACGGTCTGCCCTTCCCACCCTTGCCAATTTTAGACCCTTATTCTATACTGGAGAGAAACCATTGATTTTGATGCATTTGTCTTTTATGCAGGTATGTAATTATATCATCATTATTTTAAATATCTTTTAATACTTGTACTAGTTATTTAAATTTTCTAGTTCATTCCTTCACCTAAAAACTATGTTGAGTAATACCAAAATTTTTGTCTAGTTCCAAATTTATCAGAATGGGTTTAATATTTTTCCATTTATCTCACACCTGATAAGTTTGGGGATATTTTGTTATGCACCAATAGATAACTAATACTCTGAGCTACTGACCTTTATGGTAATCTACACACAACTTGTTTGTGACAGTTAAGTACTTCCACCTGGCCTCTGTTCAGCTGGGATACCATGATTTACATTGCTACTAGGCTGCCCAGCCTCCACTAAAACCTGAGCCTATAGAGAATTGTTCTTGTTAGCTGTCATCAAGTCCTTTCTGACTCATGACCACCCCATGTGGGCATAGTAGAAGTGTTCAATAGGGTTTTCAAGGCTGTGATCCTTTAAAAGCAGATCGTCAGGACTGTCTTCTGAGGTGCCTTTGGGTAGGTTCAAACCACCAAACTTTCAGCTAGTATAGAACACTTAACTGTTTGCGGCGTCCAGGGACCCCCTGCAAAGGATACATATTGGTAAGCTCCAATTTGCTGGTGCTCCCCTCATCTCCGCATTCCTTATTCTTTTAATGAAATGGGTGTCCTTCAGGACCTCCAAGAAATGGTCTTATAGAAGACTAACTCAGACATGCCCACATATTGGAGGCTTTTATTCCCTCTTCCAACACCTGACACAGTAGGTCTGGTATTTCGATTGCATAGAATGTGGGCCGTTGCCTTTTCCAAACTTCCAAAAGCAATCCCACAGCATATTAAACCCATTTCCAGAACCCTTGCTATGGCAATAAATCCTTGTCAACAAACAAAGTCTACATAAGAATTAGAGTGTTTCCTTGAATGGACAACATTTTACATGCCCCCATAAAGAAAATGCCTCAAGGGCATGGTTTAAGAGTAAACCAAGGCATTTCCCATCACTCCTTACCTGAGAGGCTCTTTGTGAGGATTTCCTGACACACATGGCAAAGGATGTAGTAGACACTGCCTTCTTTTTTACCTCTTCCCTCCTAAACAAACAGAAACCTTTGCTAAGATGTCAGGTGTCAATTCCCAACTCCTCTTCTTATCCTGTATGTAAGTTCTGTAATGAGACCAGGACCCAGGCAGTATTTCCCATCTTTCAAAGTTTCGAGGTCCAGTGAAATCCTGTTACAAGTCACTAGATCAGCCCAGGAGCTGGAAGACTGAAATTCCTGGTCCTCTGACAAGTGGGAAGGGCAGGATGGGATTGGGCAGAGCCTCCTTGACCATCACTTGCCCCAAGAGGCTCTGGAGGCTGCTTCATGTTATAAGTCAAAGGCCCTTCCAGCCCAGTTGCATAAGAGCAGCGAAAGGCTTTTTCCATTGAAAGAAAAGATGGGCTCAGGAGCAGCAGGTTTGAGGCCATTCAGCTTCGGTCAGCTTTGCGGCTTCAGAACATCCTGGCCGCTGGTCACCTTCACAGCTGGGCCTTTATACCTTTTCACCTCTCTCTCCCTCCCATTTTTCTCCCAGTACCATGGGCTGTGGCTTCTGCTAGTTTCAATGATTTCAGTGTTTCAGTAGCTCCTCGCCCCGCTCAGAGGAGGCAGGTTTGCAGGGTGTGAGGGACAAACCCATAGTGCTGCTTAGGTGTCCTTCAACAGAAACAGTCCTGAGGTGACAAGCTGTCCTGACTGATCCTGACACCAAGACAGAGAGAAACTCAGTGAAAGGGTCATTGGCTTCTGCAAGTGTCAGCACTCTCAGGGTCATGTCCTGGGGTCATGCCCCATTGCAGGAAAAATGAACTGGCTCTGAACCACTACACAGGCCCCGGAAGCCTCAGGAGGATTCTGTCTTAGTCTAACTCAGCACTGGGGAAATCCTCATGGGGTGGGAGCAGTGATATTCCTGGGATCTTTATTCAAAAATCTCAGAGCAGTTGATACAGTCTTGGGAGGTGGGAAAAGAGAAAGCTTGGGACCACAGGGTGGCAAAAGAAGGAGCCTCTTATCACTCACTCTCTCTGGGGTCTTGTTCAGGTTTTTTTTTTAATGCAACTTGGGCTCCAGGCAGGCACTTATTGCTAAAGTTGTATTTCTCTGTTTTAATTTATGATATCTAAGTCAAATCTGGAGTCTTGAGCTCATTTTGATAATTCGTCTTTAGTCTGTGCAGACAAGAGTCCGCTCACAGCCATAATGAGAGCAGAGGAAATAAATTCCCTAGCCTAGACCAGGGCTGGCTCTCTTGCTCCTCAAACTAAGAGTACGACACTTGGGGAGCTCTCCTAGGGCAGCACAGGCGGTGAGTCCAGTCTGGGGCCCTGGGAGGGGGACAGAGGTGGGTGCCAGGCAGTGTGGCTTCTGTGGCTTCACCTTCTCCTCTGGGAAGTGCATCTTGAAGGCCTCCACATTCGGATCCTGATGCTAACCAGAAGTTCCCACGCTTCTGTGTCCACTGTCTGGACCCAAGTCCCCATATGCCTCCTCTGCCCTCCTATCCCATCATAAGCACTATGATAAGGCTTAGGTATATACCCTGGATCTCGCCCTCTATGGCCTTAGGCTTCCCCTAATTCTATTGGGACCTGCCAGCCTGCTGAGTCTGAGGTCCAGGTGGGGCTGGGTGGGCTGGGACTGTCACAAAAGGCTCCTGAAGCCAGCTCTTTCCTGCTCCCCGCCAGCTTGTGGTAGGGCTGCCCGGGACCTCGCGCCTCGTCCGGGTGCCCCTCTCTGAGCATCCCTGCTGCCCCCTCCCCTAGCTCTTGAGGCGCCTTCCCTTGATGCACAGGTGCAACTGGGCACCTCACCGCACTGAACCCGAAGTCGGTTCTCAGCTAGATTATAGACCTGAACCTGAAATGCACAACCTTAAAACCACTAGAACCAATAACTTGTTGTCATCTAATCCATTCCAACTCATAGGGACCATAAAGGGCAGAGTAGAACTGCCCTATAGGGTTTCCAAGGAGCGCCCGGTGGACTTGAACTGCCAACATTTTAGTTAGCAGCTGTAGCTTTTAACCACTACTCCACCAGGTTTCTTAAAACTGCTAGAGAGGTGTGAAATGAAAAAAGAAAAAAAAAGGAAAATAAAAAAAATTTAAGAAAAAGAACAATTACAGAATACGTAAAAGAAAAAAAATAACAAAACAAAAAAACAACTACAAAAAATCACATAATATGAGACTGTAACCTCACATTATGGACTCAAGGAGGCTGGGTTGTATCTTTCTTTGCAAATAAGTCTTAGATAAGGGAATTGGTACCAGGAGTAGATACACACTCTCACTTCAGGAAAATGGAAAATCTGGGATTAATTGACCTGGATCAGGTGGAAAACAGTGATAACCACATAATATTTAAAGATGAAATCCTAACAGCCTAAAACATGCAGTGGAAATTTTTCTAAGTAAAGTAGCATCAGAAGAGGCCTTTAATCACTACACAGAATGGGTCAGTAGTTCGAGATCTCCCTACAAAGATGGAATCAACTCGATGGCCAACTGGTTTTGGGTTTGGTAGATCACTTTTAGGCAGGTTCCAGCAAACATGCAAAAAACAGATCATTTCAACCTTGTACACAGTCAATAAAGAAGAGAAAGCTATGAGATGCTCCCCAACTTGTTCCCTAAGGCGACTTTAATATTGATACCAAATTAGAAAAGGAAGGTATAAGAAGAGTTACAGGACAAGCACACTAAGCAACTGAGATGCAAAAACCTACATAAAATGCTGGCAAAGAAATCCAGCAAAGTATAAAGCACGTAATATGCGAGCATCAAGGGGGGTTATTGTCAGCATACAAGCTTGAGTGAACGTTAAAGATTTAATAATTTAATTCACCACATGTGTAGGTTAAAGAAGAAAAGACATAGGTTCACCTCAAGAGACGGTGAAAAAGCAGTGATAAAATCCAAACACACTGAGACATAAGAACTCTGAGCAAACATGGAACAGAAAAGGAGTTCCCGAATGTGGAAAACTACAACTCGCATGATAATTCCTGGTGAAATGTGGGACATTCTCTTTAAAATTAATTAGAAATAAAATAAGGATGCTTTCTCTCATTATTTCTATTAAATATTTAACACTGGAGTACAAAAAGAAAAACATATAACTCTTATTATTCATAGATTATAGGAATGTCTCCACAGAAAAATTTAAGAACCATAGAAAATATTAGAATTAATATTAGTTAATCATAAATTTTTTTTTTTTTTATAAATACAAAGTAAAAAATAAAGTGAACGTCTATGCAGCAGCATCAAGGCAACTCTGTCATAGCTCTCAGTGAAAGCAGAGGGCACTGACAGGGAAACAGCAGGATTCAGGTGGGCTAGACCACGGAGGGGAGAGCACTATTTTACACTGGGCTGGATTTATAAGCACAGGTATGTGTGTTAGTTACCTAGTGCTGCCGTAAGAAAAAAAAAAAAAAATGACAGTTGGGTGGCTTTAAACAACAGAAATTTATTTTCTCACAGTTCAGGAGGCTACCTGTCTGAATTCAGGGCACAGCTCACGTCTACTTCAGCTTCTAAAAGCTTCCAGCCACCCTTTGTGTTCCTGGTCTTGTAGATGCATCTGCTCCGTTGTCTGTCTTCCTCTGCCACTGAGTGTGTCTGTGTCTATTCTGCTCTTTGTATAACTCAGAAGGGACTAGGTTTAGGACCCAACCTACACTGGTATGGCCTCGTCAATATAATTTTAAAATCCCCTATATCCAAATCAGGTCACATTTACTGGTACAGTGGTTAGGATTTCAACATACCTTTTGGGGTTACACAATTCAGTCCATAATAGTGCCCTCACCAGATACTCTGGACTGAGAATACTAGCATGAGCAGTTGAGAGTGGTTCTATTTTTTTTTCTGCATTAGTTGTTTGTAACTTGTCTCAATGGTCACTCATATGAACTTTGGAGCAACTTATTATGAAGACCCTGACCAACCTTTTGTACCCATGTCCATTGTGTGGAAAAACACACAGACTCCCATCACTGAAGCCTTGGGAAATCCATTGATAAGTGTGGGGAATGGAGTTGGGACCAGAATTGTTTCGTGGCCTTGATAACATGGCATAGCTGTTAGATACCCACATGGAGATGTCAGGTAATAATACTAACAGCTAACACTTACTGACCACATGCACTGGTGCCAGGATTCTTGTAAGGGCTTCTCCTTTCCTAAGATATTTGTTCTGCTTGATAGCCCTGTGAGGAATGTACCATTATAATGCACATTTTATACATGAAGAGGCCGATACAGAGATTTAAGCTGATATTTGAGTATAAGTCTGGACCCAAGAGGAGTTGAAATGAATGGCTGGAGGTGTGAATCTCACATCCTCAGCTACAGACCGATGGCTGTGGACTCACTGAGGCATCTTAGAGAGAGGGTGTCAACACAGAGAGAGGACTAAACACCGAGCCCTAGGGCACCCTGACGCCTACAAGCTGGCCAGGTGAACCACAGCCAATAAAGCTCTCCGAAGGTCAGTGTGGTTCCTGGAAGGTTGTCTGTCCTTTCTCTAGGCCGAATTTCCCACTGCCCCTCCCACCTGCACTGGCTTGTCCCCTTCCTAATGGCAGGGACAGTGTGTAACTTTCACCACTGCCCAAGATCCCAAGGTTACAATAACATTGGTATGGAAAGCAGAATGATGGAGTCAGGAAGCCTGGTGGTCACATGCAACCAGTTGGAAACAGAAAAGAGCAAATAAAGACAGGGAGAAGACCGTGAGCCAGAGGAGTGGGAGAAATGAACATTTCCTGAGTGCTAAGTAAGGCTGGGCGACTGCTAGTGGCATGTAGTTCCTCACTTAAACTTCAGAGGGACACAATGGGTGGAATAGACATTGCTATCCACTTTCATCATGCAAACGTTTTATTGTCTTTGATTTTAACAGTAACTTCTTACAAAAACAAATGAGAAAATAGAAAAGAGTATAATAAAAGAATAAAAAAAGAAAACATCTCATCAATTCAGTACTATCATTTTGCCTCAGCAGCTACACATTTTTGTTGTTGATGTAAATATAACACACAACCTTTGCCAAGTGAACGAGTTATACAGGTGTACACACTATTGACAGGAATTACATTAATAGGCTGTGCAACCCTACCCTTAATCAGTGTGATTTTTCCATAATTGTAAACAGAAACTCAGTTTCCATATGCAATAAAAAAAAAATATGCAATAACACCCCTTTATTCCCTCCCTCCTGTCCCTGGGAACCCCTATAAACTTTCGTCTCTTTACATTTGCCTGTTTTTGTAAAAGGCATGCTTTTTAATTTGAAAGTTCATGACAAGCTACAAGGGTGAATTCATGTGGAAGAGAAGTTATTTGCAATACATACATCCTACTACAAACTTGGTTCTAAAATATGCAAAGCATGATTCATAAAGAAAAAAAAGAATTCAATAGAAAGACAAGTAAATACTTGAACGCTCTCTAAAAGATTTCTGTATGGCCAACATACATATGGAAAGGGACTACATCAGTTATCAGAGGAATTCTAACAAAAGCTCACAATGTGATCCTAACCCTGCAAACCAGAATGGCTAAAATTAAAAAAAAAAAATGGAAATACCAACTATTTGGTAGAACATGGAGCAACTGGAATTCTAATCTACTGCTAGTGAAAGTGCAATTTGGTACGACCACTTTAAAAATGCTTTGGCCATATCTACTAAAGCTGTGAACATCCGTATATCCTATGACCCAGCAATTCTACTTCTAGATACATACCCGATAGAAATGGGTACATATGTTCACCAAAACACATAAGTCTAACCATCTGCTAAGGAATGAACACCCTCCTTCTGAATGCCTAACTTTTGTTTTTAATTGTTCTTTAGATGAAGGTTTACAGAGCAAAGTAGCTTCTCATTAAACAGTTAGGACATATATTGTTTTATGACATTGGTTACCAACTCTAAGACATGTCAACACTCTCTCTTCTTGACCTTGGGTCCCCTATTACCAGCTTTCCTGTCCTCTCCTGCCTTCTAGTCCTTGTTCCTGGGCTGGTATGCCCCTGGAGTCTCATTTTGTTTTATGGGCCTGTCTAATCTTTGGTTAAGGGTGAACCTCAGGAGTGACTTCTTTATTGAGCTAAAAGGATGTCTGGGGGTCATATTCTCAGGGTTTCTCCAGTCTCTGTCAACCTAGAATTCTGGGTTTTTTTTTTTTTTGAATTAGGATTTTGTTCTATATTTTTCTCCAGTTCTGTCCTGAATGCCTCACTTAAAAAGCACTATTCTCGTCTGTTCTAAGGTGATGGCCATATATAATGATAAGCTTATAAAGAAAAGTCTAGAGCTTTCTGTGAAATGCAGCAGCAAATCTCTAGAGGCTCATGTTCTTATAGCTTCTGTTCCCTCTGGAGCTACTGCTTCTGTCTGTCCTTCTGCTGGGCTGCACCACATGGAACCAGTTATAAAATTCAACCTCATCTTATAAATTCACAGGAGTCCTACTCACACAAAATTTTTATTGGCTATGAGAACAGGTGTGTAGATAAGGTATACAAGGGATTTCTATTGTAGCAAAGCAAAACCTTAAAATGAAATGGCTGGGAATGGTGGGCCTCCTTCTGTAAAAATGCTTTTCTACATGGAATATGGGAAAATGCAGTTAAGATATGGCTTATGCAGAAAGGCAAAACGGAGTGCTTGCAGCAATTTGGTAATCATTTAGATCACCTGTAAAAATATTTTCATCCTTTTTCTCATAGCTTGCAGGAAATGAAATTCCAAAAGGATCGCATATTTAAAAGTAAAATACGTCACCATACAAATTTCAGAAGAAACTATGAGAGGTTTTGTTTTGCTTTTTGTTGGTAAAAGAGAAAGATTTTCTAAAAATCCCAAAGCTGTGAAGGCTCAAACTGGTAAGATACAGATATAGATGTTTGGCATATGAAAAACTATATGAAGAAAGCAAAAATACAGGCAAAAATCTGAAGAAAAATTCATAGGCTAAGGATTTGGAAGATATAGAAATGGTCAATAATCACACGATAAGAAGCTCAACCTCATTAGTCATTAGGGAAATGCGAATCAAAACCAAAACACACTATTATTTCAAAACCACTGAGATGGCTCAAATCAATAGGATGGACAACACAAGTGGTGAGGATGTGGAGAAACTGGAACCCTCATACATTGCTGGTGGACATGTAACATGATCCAATCGCTTTGGAAAACAGTTAGGTGCTTGCTCAGAAAGTTAAACATAGAGTTAGCATGCAACATAGCAATCCCCCTCCTAGGTATGCATCCAGGACAACTGAAGCATGTTCACATAATAACTTACAAAAGAATTTTCATAGTAGAATTATTTATAAATAGCGAAAATGTGGAGAGAATCCAAAAGTCATGAACTGATAAACTGTGGTATACTCATAAAATGGAATATTACTCAGCCATTAAAAGGCGTCAGGTACTAATACACGGCAGTATATGGACAAACCTTGAGAACGTTATGCTAAGGGAAAGAAGCCAAACAGAAATGACTGCGTGGTACATGATTCCATTTACATGAAATATCCAGAACAGACAAACCAACACAGACAGGAAGTAGATTAGCAGTTGCTATGTCTTGGAGGAAAGGAGTAATGAGATGACTACTAATATGTAGGGCGTTTATTTACAGGGTACTGAAAATATCCTGAAGCTAGACAGTGGTGATTGTTGCACAACTCTGTCCATATACTAGCAACCACAGAATTGTGCACATTATAAAAGGCAATGTTATGGCCGGTGAATTATATCTCAATAGAAATATTTGTGACTCCCGAAAGACTAACATTTCAGTTAAATATAAAAAAAAAAAAAAAAAATATATAGAACCCATAAATCAGTAGGCGAAAAGAACCCATTTTACCCTATCTCTCTCCAGCCAAAGTGAAGGGGGTACATTCTATTAATACATCTTATTTTTTTATCTCTTCATTAACAAGTTCTGTTCTCATTATACATAACTAGTCTCCATTTCTAATCATACATAACTAGTCTCCATTTCCTTATGTCAGTTTTCACTATTGTAACTACATAAACAGAGCACTTCCATGGTTTTTATAAAAACCCACCCACTCATTCAATCAGACATATCATTTTTGGAAGCTTCTTAGGTGCCAGGAACTAGGATACTCTGACCAACACAGCAGACAAGGTCCTGCCTGCATGGGCCTTCTATTTTTGTGGAGCACTCAGATGATAAACCAGCCAAACAGTATGTAATGTTACCTAACATCAGGAGGGAGGCGTATAATTTTGGAGGTGTCCCAAGCTGTGTCTCTCTCATGAAGAGTTCCCTCTTGCCTCTGAACCCAGTGGAAAGTAAACACTTTGAAGGAACTGTGAGGTCAGTAAGTGTGAAAAAAGACATTTCATTTGAGTTTCATTTGGTTGGTTTTACCTGCTATGCTGTCAACATTTTTTTAAACACTATCCTGCAGCTGACATCAACCAACCCCCCAAAAAACAAAAACAAAACCCGATGCCATGCAGTCGATTCCGACTCACAGCGACCCTGTAGGACACAGTAGGGTCTCCAAGGAGTTCCTCGTCTTAGGACACAAATAATTCCTGCTTATGAGAATCTGAAAGTTGTTCACTGTGGATGTGTGAGGGACTCAGTAACACTTGCAGAGATTCCACGTGGCTGTGGTGCTCAAGTGTGAGCATCGGGGGGAATGGACCCCATGGCACTTTGCATCCTTCTGGAGATTATGACACAACAAACATTCCCTCTTCATTGTCCTGCATCTTGTAAGAGAACAGAGGGAATTGTTAGGCAGAACCATTTGAAAATGCATGGCAAGAAATTTTATTGAAACATTAAATTCAAAATAAAATCTTCCTACATTTTTCAACCTTCCCTACCTCTTTTCAAGAGGTAACTGGACTCACAGAGTTAAAGCCCTGAAACTTTGAGACTCTGAAGAGTCTGTTGTAAGAGTCTCAGCTCATTGCAGTAATCACACTGAGGGAACTGGAAACCAAGGGAAGAGTGGGAGTCAGACAGCAGAGACCTACACATTGGGAAGGGGTGAGGCCTGCTTCTTGATAATGCCCTGAGGTAGGTGGCAGCACCTCAAAGGGTAATGCAGGCACACAAGTAGACAAACCACGTTATGGTGTTCCCAGCCCTGCCAAGGTTCTCATGCTCCATCTGGGAATGGAAGCAGCAGAGACAATGCTTCTAGAGAGATCACCCACATAGGCTGAGGCGATGGGTGTGCTAAAGATCTCCAAACCTTGGTCCTTCTTTAGACCCCGGGGTACCTAGAAAATAAACCAACACCAAATATACCCCTGCAAAGAAGTAAGGTTAAAATTTTACCCCAATTTTGTAAGCCGAGAGCTCCGAGTTGGAATTCAGTTTATTTAAAGAAATATCAAGTTTTCTTGCACACATGAATTTGTGCTGATTCACTTACAATTCATATTATTCATTCATCCACGAAGTCAGCAAATATTTACATTATAACAGCTATATGTGAGACCCTATGGCAGTTGCTCTTGATGATGAAATGACTCAGAGAATTTCCCTCAATGCCCGGTGAGAGAAACAGCCAAGTTAACAGTTGTATCAGTCATGTATTGCTGTGTAACAAATGACCCCAAATTGTCGTGTCTTAAAAGAGCAACAATTTACCAGCTCACAATTTTTCAAGTTGTCAGTTTGGAGCTCTTCTGAACTGGGCCAGCCTCAGTGGCTCACAACACGGCTTCCTCATGTGTCTACAATTTGCTTCCAGGTAGCTGGGAGCCAGTTCATAACATCAAGTCAGTGAAACCGCTGGATCCTCCCTCCATTGGTCTTCCATCATCTAGCAGGCTGGCATGAGGATGTTCCCATGAGTTCTCAGGGTTTAAGAGCAACAAAAGGGAAAGTCTCAATGTAAAGTCTTCCAACTCTCTCATTTTATCAGGTTTTCTACCATCCCAATGTCCAAAACAATAATGTCAGCCCCAACTAAGGGATGGAGAAAGACTCCTACTGCTAATGAAAGGTGCTCCAGAGTCTCATAGAAGGCATGGGCACAGAGAGAGGATAAATGTGTAGACATTTCTTACATCAACCACAAAAAGTAAATGCAATTGTGTTTTATGCTGTGGTAAAGGGTTTTGCAGGTACAATGGAGTAGGGAGCAAGAAATGAACAAATCTACCAGGAGGATATTTAGGGAAGTGATGTCTGAACCAAGTTGAGAATATGATTGGATAGTTAAGGAGTGAAAAAAGGCCCGGGTCCAGGAAGCCCCATGTCTTCTCCAGAGAGAAGTCTGAGGAGACAGGCTGAAGCCACTGAGGCATTTGGTACATTTGTGACCAGATGCAGATCATCTTTTGTTCTACTGTTTTCCAACCATTCGTCCCTATTTATAGTTTGGAGTCATACAAGAGTAGACCCTAGCATTTCCCTGTTGAAAATTTATTTTCCTCTGAGAAGTCATCACCACCCCAATGTTCTTAATTGCTTCCTCAAATGCTGTCTCCATTTACCAGCTCCTTTTCTAAATGGGCTCCAGAGTGAAAGCAGAGCCTGGAAGATGCACAGGTCATGGACTTTCCCCAAGTCAACTCCTAAACCTCCCATTCTGGCTGGCCACAAATTCCTGAGTCTTAGCATTTTATGGTGAGCTCATAAGCCCAATCTGTTCCAATGGGGTCAGTTCTCTTAACCACCATGCTTCACCAGAGAGTAGGCCATCAGATGGGATGGGAGAGAAAATCTAGTCACGGGGAAGAGCCTGTGTGAAGCCTCAGAGGCTAAGGAGACGTGAGAGGTGTTCAGAGTGGACATTGTACGACCAGGGCTGGAGAGACATGATTCCAAGAGAGTCAAATGAGAAGTTTTGGACAAATCAACTCCTGGTCACACTGTAACGATTCCCTGTACTCTCTCTCTCCCCACCAAGGGATAGTAACGACATGGAGTGCAGAGAAAAGTTGCAATTCCTTTTTTATATCTAAGCCCCCTTTTCCCAGTCTGGGACTGGCAGTATTCAAGCTCCTACTTGAACTGTTTCATATTTTTCTTTTTGCTGTGTTTCTATTTAAAGTGGGCCCATGGAACTGAGCAATGTCAGGAATGATGTCACACAGGGTTATGGGAGCCATGCCGTTCATGCTGATCTCACCTACTCTTTTGGAGAGGGTGTCGATCTGAGATCCTGTGGGAGAGCACCTGGAACTACTCTATCACAGAAATTCTGGACTAAACCGGGGTCCCCAAGTCACCAAACGGTCATGCATCATGAAGAACTGGGAAAAGGGATAAAGATCCTTCAGAACATCATTATGATTGGACATCTTCACCCAGAGAGGATGAAACAGTGATACAGAAGGAAGAGGCCTTTCTCTAAGACTCTAGATAAGGGTGAGAGGAAAAATTGTCCCAGATTGATGTGTGTTATGGAACAAAGGGTCTGGTTTCCACCAGAAAAGAGAGCCATGATAGGACAAGATGAAGGAATTGGGAATGGATAAGGTCATAAGGAGGAGCGTCCTAAGAAAGCATTTCCTGTCATTTGGTGGGCAATTAACCAAATTCTTATATCAATAAGAAATGTAGGAATAAGTGAGGGATCAAGCTACAGAATTCATTGGGAGTTCGAGAGCTTTCCAGGCACTCTGTTGTTTAGGATCTGTACCTGGTGGAAAGGCAGGAAGCCAGTGCATAACTAGGGCAGAGAGTATAGGATGGGGGAAAGGGTGGTTAGAGAGAAGCGTACTTATTATATTTTCTAATGACATGATATTAATGTACTATGTGAAGAATTAAGAAAATATCTCAGGAGGTTCTGGGAGTGAGAAGTTGAAGGAGCCCAGAGCCCACATCATTGAGGGCAGAAGATGGCTTGCAGACTCCTCCCCTAGATTCAGGAACTCCCCTTCTCCTCCTATGTCTTCTCCCCACATCTCCCGAAGGGCCTAAAAAAACCCTCACAGCAAAGAGAGCTATAGGATAGAATTTTTTTACATTCCTACTTTTCTTAACCTGAATTTTGTCTAGGATCTTTAATTTGCCCCTCCTTTCAGGGCAGTTTTGTTGCCCTCTCCACTACCATTATTTTTGCTACCCCCCACCACTACTGTAGTGCTGCCCTCCACTGGCCCTATTTCCTTTTGCTTCCTAGGTTTCTAACTGACCTCTAAAACCCTCTTGAGAGATCCCCTGCTGCAACTTCTGTCACGGAGTTTGCACTCCACTCCCAAGATGCTTCCATCTCTTTCTTCCTTAACTTGCCAATCCTACCTTCATACTCAGAAAAATACAGACCCTTATGTTGACATATACAACCCACCCACACACACAGTTGATGTGGTTTTGTCTTGGCTACTGAGATTTGTACCATCGGACTCTCAAATATGGACATCTCTTTTGGCCTCACACTGAAAGAGTATTTCTCATAATGACATGGTGAGAGCTTTCTGTTCAGGGAAAGGCAATCTTAAAGGAGAAGCTTTAAATTATACATAAATATACAAATTTTCCTCTAAGTATAATTCTTTGAATAACAGGTCTTCCCTTAATGGCCACATAAACCAGAGACGCCATCAGCCTGTAACCAGAAGAACTAGGTGGTGTGCAGCTACAGTCAATAACTGCCCTGACAGAGGATACTAGGAAGTTATAAAAATGATGGTACCCTCAAATACAGCCCTTATACTGAAAGAAAAGACCAATATGAATGTCAGAGATACTCTGAAACTTGCTCTTGAACGTAAAGTAGCTAAAGGAAATGAAAGAAATGATGAAGTAGAAGAGCTGAAGAGAAGATTTACAAAGGGCGGCTCGAGAAGACAAAGTATGATAATGACATGTGCAAAGACTTGGCGTTAGAAAAACAAACGGGAAGAACATGCTTGGCATCTCTCAAGCTAAAGGAACTGAAGAAAAAAATCCAAGCCTCGAGATGCAGTAGTGAAGGATTGTACGGGCAAAATATTGAACAACAAGGAAGCATCAAAATAAGATGGAAAGAATACACAGGGTCACGGCACAGACACACACACACAAAAGCATGGGTCGATGTTCAACCATTTCAGGAGGCAGCATGTCATCAAGAACTGATGGTATTGAAGGAAGAACTCCGAGCTTCACTGAAGGCATTGGCAAAAAACAAGACTCCAAGAACTGACAGGTACCAATTGAGATGTTTCAACAAACAGATGCAGCACTGGCTGAATAATTTAGCCAACCGACTGGAAGAGATCCATGTTTGTGCACATTCCAAAGAAAGTGATTCAACAAAATTCAGAAACTATCAAACAATATCATTAATATCAAAACCCAGTACAATTTTGCTGAAGATCATTAAAAAGAAGTTGCAACAGGAATTCAAGTCAGATTCAGAAGAGGAATATCATTACTGACGTCTGATGGATCTGGGCTGAAAGCAGAGAATACCAGAATACCAGAAAGATGTTTCCATGTGTTTTATTGACTATGAAATGGCATTATACTGTGTGAATCATAACAAATTATGGGTAACACTTCAAAGAACGGAAATTCCAGAACACTTAAGTTTGCTGATGTGAAACCTGTACATAGACCACGAGGCAGTTTTTCAGAGAGAACAAGGGGCACTATGTGGTTTAAAATCAGGAATAGTTTGTGTCAGGGTTCTATCCTTTCATCACATTTATTCAATCTGTATGCTGAGCAAATAATCCAAAAAGCTGCACTCTATGAAGAAGAATGTGGCATTAGGTTTAGAGGAAGATTCATTAACAACCTACGATATGCAGATAACACAAACTTGGTGAAAGTGAAGAGGACCTGAAGCACTTAGTGGTGAATATCAAAGACTACAACCTTCAGTATGGGTTGCACCTCAACATAAAGAAAACAAAAATCTTCACAACTGGACCAATAAGCAACATCATGATAAACAGAGAAAAGATTGAAGTTATCAAGGATCTCATTTTATTCGGTTCCCCAGTCCACGCTCATGGAAGCAGCAATCAAGGAATCAAATGATGTATTGCAAATCTGCTGCAAAAGAACTCTTTAAGCTGGTAACAAGCACAGATGTCACTCGGAAGGCTAAGGTGTGCCTGACACAAGCCATGATGACATTTTCAAACGCCTCATACGTATGTGAAAGCTGGACAATGAATAAGGGAAACCGAAGAAGAAGTGCTGCCTTTGAATTATGGTGTTGGTGAACAATATTGAATATACCATAGACTGCCAGAAGAACAAACAAATCTGTCTTGGAAGAAGTACAGCCAGAATATTCCTTACAAGCACAGATGGTGAGTGTTTGTCTCACATACTTTGGACATGTTATCAGGGGAGACCAGGCCCTGGAGAAGGACATTATGCTTGGTAAAGTAGAAAGTGAAAAAGAGGAAGACCCTCAGTGAGATGGATTGACACAGTGGCTGCAACAATGGGCTCTAGCATAATAACAAGTGTGAGGATGGCACAAGACTGGCCAGTGTTTTGTTCTGCTGTATATAGGGTCACGATAAATTAGAACTGACCTGATGACACCTAACAACAACAATACCCTGTTCGGCTCACTGCCTGTCTCTTAGTTTGCTGTACTGTGGTGGTTTGGATGTTGCTATGATGCTGGAAGCTAGGCCACCAGTATTTTAAATACCAACAGGGTTATCCATGGTGGACAGATTTCAGTGGAGCTTCAAGACTAAGACACACTAGGAAGAAAGACCTGGAGATTTACTTCTGAAAATTGGACAATTAAACCCTTACAGATCACAAGAGAATACTGTCCAATTCACTTGCTTTGGACATGTCATCAGGACAGATTAATCAGTCCTAGAGGAGAATATCATGGTTGGTGAAGAAGAAGGCCAACAAGGCTGTAGGAGACCCTTGGTGAGATGGACTGGCACATTAGCCATAATGATGGAATCTAAATTGCTGGCACTTGTGAGGATGACACAGGACCTGGCAACCTTTAGTTCTGTGTTACCTAAGTTCACCATTAGTCGGAGTCACCTCAATGGCAGCTAGCAAAAAATTACTGTTTGAGAGGAGAACTGAGATATGAACTTGATACAATATACCAAATATTAAAATGTTCAAAGATCTCATGTTTACTATAAAAGAATAGGAATTGAAAATACAACTTTCAAATCTCTAGAAGGAAAAAGAAAGTAAGAGAAATTTCATCATTCCAATAAAAAAAGAAACAGGAAAAGCAGAATAATAATAATAAAAAAAAGAACAGTGAATATGAAGTATAATATTGGAATTATGTCTAAATGTATGAGTAATAGCAAGAAAAAGGGATTAATACCTAAGGAAAAAACATGTACACTCAGCTTAGACTTGCAAATCCACCCATATCTTATTTATAAAAGAAAGTTAAAACATAATGTTAGAAACTTTTAAATGATGTAAATGAAGAAATTTCTACTGTCTAATGACTACATGAACAACCCTCTGCCAGATACTGTTGATACAGAAATGATTAAGAAAAGATTCCTTGCAGTCTGGTGAGAGAAACAGCCCAGTTAACAAATCAGTTATCAATTGCTGTATAAGAAATGACCCAAAAATGAAGTGCCTTGAAAGAACAAGCAGTTACTTCGCTCACAGTTTTCGGGTTGGCAGTTTGGGGTTCTTCTGGTCTGGGGCAGACTCAGCCGCTCTCGGCTGGGCTCCCTCATGTATCGGGAATCAGTCACCATGTCAGCTGGCGGGCAGAGGGCCTGAAATCTTCTCAGCTGGATTCTCTCTCTAATGGTCTCTTGTCATTTATTAGGGTGCCCTGGGATGTTCCCATGGGTTCTCAGTGTTTGAAGAGCAGCAAGAGGGCAAGGAGGAGCCCTGGTGGTGCAGTGATTAAGGGCTCAGTTGCTAAAGGAAAGGTAATCAGTTTGTACCCACCAGCTGCTCTGCAGAAGAAAGACATGGCACTCTCCTTCTGTAAAGATTACAGCCTTGGAAACCCTATGGGGCAGTTCTACTCTGTCCTTCAGGGTCACTATGAGTTAGAATATACTTGAGAGTGATGGGTTTCGTTTTTGGTAAGAGAGCAAGTCACGATGTGTCTAATTATATTCGGTCTCTGCTTCTATTGGTCTTTGTACTGTCCCAAAGGCCAAAGCAATCATAGATCAGTCCAAATTCAAGGACTGGAGGAAGAATCTTGCTCTTGAGAAAGGGAGCTGTAGGTCATATAATATGTATGGATACATACATATTAGAACATGTGGCCATTTTTGCTATCCATCACAACATGTAAATGCAACCAAGTTTGTCCCTAGTTGTGGCAGAAGCGTTTCTTAAATACAATAGAGTGTGGAGCAGGGTGGGAAATTCTACCAGGTGTAGGGTTGGAAAGGCTTCCACCAGGAAGTGATGCTTGACCTAAATTGTGAAATACGAGTGGATGGTTAGGAGATTTTCTTTTTTTTTATATTTCCAACCACTTGCCCACATTCTACCATCTGTCGTCACACAAAGCGAGCCCTCTGCTCCCATGTTGACATCTTTCATTTTCCTTCAAATCCTCAGGCTCTCCTCTACCTACCAAGCACAACTTCCCAAACCCTGCCTTAAAATGTTTCAACAATTTGCTTCTTCCTTTTCTAATTGCCCCCTGGACAAAAAAGGAGATCAAGCAGAGGACAGTGGACCTTTCCCCGAGGGCTCTCCTAAGCCTCCCAGGCAGGTTGACCATAGACGTCGTCCGGAGTCTCAGTGCTTTTCTGTGATGATGTAATCCTACCCTTTTTAGTGGCTCCAAGGGAGAAGCATGTGGACAGGCCAAGAGGCTTCACAGGGTTGAGAGTCAGGAGGTCAAGAGAGAGTGGCCTAGACACCACCACTGAGTGATGGTACCTCCAGGCAACAGACCAAAAACTCCATTCTGCACAGATGGCTATGAAGGGTGAGTCTTTTGGAAGAGTTTTCTTTTATTTAATGAATAGATATATATTGGGTATCTCCTATGGGTGGGGTTCTGTCTCACTTTCTGGGACTGCCAAATATGAGGCAGACCTCGTCTTTGTCCCCAAGTTATTTACAACACATTTGGAAGACACAAATTGGAAATTGAGCATCTCCTATGACTCAGTGCTATGATGGAGGATTACTAAAAGATTACTAGGTCCTCTGAATACATAAACCAGAAGCACAGACTGGGTACCTTGGAGGAGGAACCAGTCAACAGGAAGGGAGAGAATGTCTACTAGTCAGAGGGAACAGCCTGTGTGAAGCCTAAGTGGCAAAGGAGGCCTGAGAGGTGTTCAGAGTGGACATTGTGTTTCTAGGGCTGGAGAGATTTGATTCAGGGCCAGAGAAGAGGTTTGGGAGAAATAGCGACTCATTATACTCTTCTATTTCCTCAACTCACAGTTTCCTTCCTCTTAGATGTTGACTTCTTTAAGTGAACATTTCAATTCATTTTTAAGATATAATTTCCCTCCTCCCAGCCTCCTAGCCTCTCCCACAACAGTTGCCATATTTTTTCCTAGTGCGCTGTTTAGATTCAAACTGGGCCCTTGGAACTGAGCGATGTCAGCGATGATGTCACACAAGAGTTACTGGAAACCCTGGTGCTCACTCAGATCCCAACTGCTCTTTGGAGAGGTTGTCGGTCTGAGGTCTCCTGTGGGAGAGCGACTTTGGATACCAAATTACAAACGGTTCTGCCTAAATCAAGGTCCCCAACTTGTGAGAGTTTGGGACATCATCTCTACGTGGGAGGAGGAGAAACATCTTGCCAGTGACCATCCTTCGTGGTTTATCTTCACCCAGCCAGAATGGAGCGGCAATACATGAGGAAGAGGCCTTTCTCTAAGGCCCGAAGTAAGGGTGGGAGGAAAATTCAGTCTGTGCGATGGGTGCTGGGCAGCAAGGGGTTTGATTCACCCTGGAAACAAGGACCACAAGGGATCATCGAGGCTTTCCCCTGAAAAAACTTCCTGTCAATTAGTAAACAGTAAGAAATTATAGTGTGAATAAATAAATGAAGGAATAAATATGTGAGTGAAGTATAGAATTCTACTCTCATCTGAGGGGCTTTCCATAACAGTAGCAGACAAGTCAGATTTGTGAACTCTCCTGCTTTGTTAGCGGAAAGAACGCAGGTGGGCAACTGGGGCAGTGGGTATAGAACCAGGGAGAAGTGTGGTTCCAGAGACTTGTACTTCATTTTTTCATGAGAATGAATTAATATATCATGCGAATTAAAAAAATATATCAAATTTATCAGGAGGTTTTGGGAGTGGGTGGTGTGATGGAGCACAGTACGACACGTTCATTCAGAGTTCCCAGTCAATGTAAGCTGCCACAGTCCTCAGCCTGGACTCAGGCAGAAGAAGGTCCAGGAAGGCCCTGCCCCTCTAGCTCTAGGGATTTCCCTTCTCCTCCAAGGTCTCCTGACCATCTTTACCGAAGGGTTTAACATTTCTTCTAGGTAAAGACAGCTATAGTATAGATCGTTTTTTTTTCTCTTGTAATTGCAAAGTTTTATTTTTTTAAATTGTGTTGAAAATATACATAAAACATAACTGAATAATTTCTAATGTATGAGTCAGTGATACTTATTACATTCTTCAAGTCATATAACCATTCTCAATACCTTTCTCCAAACTTTTCTACAACCATTAACATAACCTCAATGCCCCAACGGAAAAACTTCCCCTTCCCCCTGCCCACAACTGGCAACGACCAATAATCCTTGCTTTCTATATATTTGCTTATTTCATATAAGTCAGATCGTACAGTATTTGCCCTATACTTAGGGCAAATACTAACTTATTCCATTTAGCATGATGTTTTCAAAGTCTAGCAGGAAAGAATTTTAAAATTCCAACTATAGCTAACCTCAGTTTCTGCTATCATTCTTAGTTATCCATTCTTTCACTGACTAGTGTGCCCCCGCCTTGTCTTCTTTGTTGCTGCCCCATTCTGCCCTTCAGTGGCTGAGCCCTGCTTTCTGCTCCCTCCTTGATCTCTGTATCCTTCTAACCAACTGCTGGCATGTTCCATCTCTGAATCTTGTCTCTCTCTCAAGCTTTCCCTCCATCTAACACACCCGACCTAGCTCCATCTCTTTCTGCATCGTGAACTCTGCAGTCATTCCCACAGATTCAGAAACATACACAGACCTTTAGGTTGACACAGACAACCCACTGAGACATACACAGCGGAGGAGGCTGTGTGTTCTCCATCTGAAGTTCTTGCATCAAGGTTCTCAGATACGGCCATCTCTTTCTGCCTCACTTCATCTACTAAGGACTGGGCTTCTATTCCGAGAAAAACAATTTTCATCTTCTACTGTGGCTAGGTTAAGAAGGGTGCAAGGAAGAGGTAGACATGTAAGAATCATAACTAAATATACACATTCTTCTCTTTACGTATAACTCCTCTATAAAAAGCCTTTCAGTAAAAAGAGGATGAAAAGAGGTGACCATTGCTCTGGAGTGTTTACCCTCCAAATTTACTAAGGATATCACTCACATACAAAACATCAAGTCACACATTTATTATGAAGCTTCATGGGAATGAGGTCATTTCTAAGTTCCAAAGGAACAAATTCATTGGAATTCAATAAATGTGGAATTAAAGAAAAATAACTTCTTAAAAAATGAACTACCATAAACAGTGCCACTTTACAATGGAGACTTTGTCTTCCACAGCAGTGCCCCCAAAGGCTGGTGGGTCTCTGGAGAAGAAGAAAGAAAGCATGGGGTCTGCAGAGGTGGAGGATGTGGTGATGGAGAGGCCTCCAGGGGTCCCTATGACCAAAGCTTTGGGGTCACAGGTGAGAATAAGGACCCTGAAAGCTCAAGGAAATTAACTCTCTATTCTCAGAGGTCTCTATCCAAGAGGAAAATGCACAACAGTCAACAACATCCCAAACAAAAAGTCGAAGCTCCAGGCCCAGGAAGATTCCAAAACAATCTGAGAACTCTTTTCTGTCCTCTTTCACGGAGCAGACCTCTCACTCCTCCAGCTACGGGGCTGCCCCAGGAAAGCCATGGGTCAGGTGTGCATATTTCACCAAGGTGCGCACGGTCAAGGGGGTGGCGGTCTCCTGGCAGACCAAAACCTCCTTTGACCCCGTGGGCAAGATGCCCCAGGTCTTTGAGGCCGAGCTCTCTGAGGAGAGCACCATCGGCTCTGCCCCCAGTCTGGCCAACACTGAGTCCCTGGTCAGCAACCTGGAGCCCTGGCAGGAGGGGCCCCAGACCTGTACCCAGGAGCCCACCGACCAAGGGGAGAAGCATGGGGAGAGACCCCGCGCAACCACCCCGGAGTGGCTGGTGACCCGTAAGCACGGCTTCCGCTGCGTGGCCTGCTGCCGCGTGTTCGAGTCCCGGGAGGCCCTGGTTGCGCACGCGGAGCATGGTGTGACTCAGGGCTTCAGCTGCCGGGTCTTCTTTGAAGAGCTGCTGGAGAGGCGGCTGCCAGGCTCAGTGCAGCGCAGGCCCAGACGCTGCCACCAGCTGGCCAGGCGTTGCCTGATGGCCGCCAAGAAGAGGGAGGTGAGGGAGAAGAGAGCGGTCTGCAGACTCCTGGAGGAGCAGCTGGAGAAGCAGAGAGAAGAACTGAAGAGGCTGAGGCACCAGCTGGACAGGCTGAAGAGGCAGGAGACCAGGCTGCAGAAGGAGCAGGCGCACCACCGAGGCCAGAGGGGGAAGCGCCTGAAGACGAGCTAGAACCCCGGGACTAGGAGGAGCAGGGCCTTTGGGCTGAAAACGTGGGCCCTTCGGGAGAGACCTCCATTCAGGTTCGTTTAACCCAGCTCCCCTGGAAGATCATACCCTCCTTCCCCCTGTGACCCCAACCCTCCCAACCCAAGTGCACAGAGAACTCCAGCCCTAAGGGGGATCTGGATGGAAGAAGTCCCAGATAGCTGACCGCAGACACCAGGTCCCCTCAGAGGCTCCCCTGGCCCAGGAGAGGACAGGACAGGCCTCATCTGGGTGGTGAGATCTTGGGACCCTAAGGATGAGCGCAGCATAAATAGGGAAAGGGAAATGGGATTTCAGTGGGACTTGGGAGGATTGGGGGGGGGCCCTGCTGAGGTGTGATGGTGAAGGGGGTGTCACTGAGTTCTTTGGAGGAGAAGGAATCAGAGAGATGGCAGGCTGTTGGGAAACATGTCTGCAGGTGAGCAGTGGACATAAAGCCCTAAACAAACAACTCTGGGTCCCTTCCCAGCAGTATAGAGGCAGAGAAAGAGACAGGGCTTGGTAGGAGGAGAGGAGGGCAGGTTGAAGGAAAATGAACTCACCCCAGCCATGTCTTCTGGTCTCCTAGGGTGAATTTGGGTTTATGATTGGGATGCATCCTTTTTGCCACATTAGGGGAATGTAAGTGGGAGGTGGTGTAGAAAAATCCCCCTGGGTGTTAACCATTTCTGGATAAGAGTTGATCCAGGGCTTGCAGGATATTTCCTGTAGAGCATGTCCTAGGGTAAGGGGTAGAGCTTTGGAACTTTTTCTTCGCCTAAATCAAGCTGTACATTCCGGTTCTTGACATGTCAAACAAACATGCTAATTTTCTTTTTGTTTTCCTGTGGTCAAATCTGACCTGTCCCGAGGTCAAAGAACTGGAAGAAAAAGGCCCTCTGAGGTGAAAGAACCAAAAGAGAGGACAGGCTTCAAACCCAGGGAGAAGAGCGAGAACACAGGTGATCAGAGGTAATGGTGGGAAGGGGCAGATTCAGGCCCAGACTCAACAGTGGACAACAAAGCCCCAGTCTCAGTCGCGACATCAAATCCCAAGTCTGGGGAAGCCCTGGACATGACAGGGGTGTATCCATCTCTCTGGGAAATGAGACCACAAGTATCACAGGGAACCCCCCAGGGGCAGAGGAATGGAGGGCAGGGCCTCTAGGATGGGCATCTCCGTCCACAGTCTGTCCTGTGTGTATTCCTCAGAGTGACAGAGACGGCTCCTGCGAGGCAGAGGGTCACAGGCAGAAAAGAACCAAGGTGTTCAGACCAGGTAAATTCTGCAGTCTCCTAAGAATCCAAAACGAAAACTCAGAGATTCTCAGAGGTATCAGAGTGGGAGGGATTGGTATTCCCAGGCTGGGGAGAGGCTGGCTGGGGAGGTGCTGGTTTCTGAAATCTTTTCATCAACATCTTTCTTCTTAAAAGCTACCTTCCCAGTTGATGTCCTCTATGATCTATGCTCAGACCTGAATGGGGCCTAAAATGCACAAAGGTGGGTTATCCAGTGGGGCTAGGCAGGGAGGAGGTGGAAGCAGCATATCCAGGAAAGAGAATCTTCTAGAGGTGCATGAGTTACCTAGTGAATTGCACATGGCGTCCAGCCTTCTACATTTAGCTGTAGACGTGTGCTTGCAAGACGTGTTTGAGGGGTAACTCTACTGACTTCCCAAAATTATTTTTGGTCATTTCCAGTTATAGAGACCAGAGGAACTCACTGGCTCCAAGAACAACAAGAAATCCACTGGATCTGATTATTACTTTCTGCGGTGTGCTCTCCTGCCAGTGATTCAAATCTTTTGTCTGTCATTCTGGAGAATTTTCACCTATTTTAAATATCTAACAAAACACGTTAAAATATACATATATCTATGATGTTTATGAATTTCCAAAGCTCTGAAATTGTTTTTTATCACATTTGCAAGATCACAGATTTGTATGACAAAAAAATTAATGTCAGGGTCCCACCCTCATATGTAATTTGGTCCTGCTCCCCCAGGGTATCCAATGTTAATAGACACATGTGTAACCTTCCCTACACCTCTCTGCAGGGACACATATACACAGTCACAGGTACACAGGTATATCTGCTGGGGTGTTTACTTTTATGAAAACCTGGTCACACTCCACCCACATTGCTCCTGCCCCTTATTTCACTTGATATTCTACCTTGATTCTCTGTAAGTCATTAGATATGGCACTGACACTATATTTTTTGATCTTTTAACTTACATGAATAATTTAAATAGATGATATCAATTCAGTACACTTTATCTGGACTTCTACATGTTCTTGTCAGAAGCTATCAAGTCAGTTCTGACTCACAGTGGCCCTTTGCACCACAGAACAAAACACCACCCGGTCATGTGCAATCCTAATAATCTTTGCTATATTTGAGCACACTGTTGCAGCCACTGTATCAATCTCATTGAGGGTCTTCCTCTTTTTCACTGGACCTCTCCTTTACCAAGCATGATGTCCTTTTCCAGGGACTGGTCCCTCCCTCTTGATAACATGGCCAAAGCCATCCTTGCTTCTAAGGAATATTCTGGCTTTCTCCCTTTAAGACAGATTTGTTCGTCCATACATAACACTACTAAAATGGAAACATTATCATCCATGCTTTTTAAGTCCACTCTTCCTGCGTGTTCTAGCTCTCCTCCCCCTGTTCTTTCCTGCAAGTGAATCCAAGATAATTCAGGTTAACAATGTGGTAAGTAGTCTCTCTTATCCTTGCTTAAACAAGGACACAGACTTATACACACTCATAAACATAAACAGGTATCCAAGCATATTCAAACAATTGATATTGTTTAACCCAGATGTGCTCATTTTATATACACTTCTCTGCACCTAGATTTTTTCAGTAATACTTCAATAATACCTCACAGATATTTTTCCCACTCAACTACTACAACTCATTTATTGATGATGTAGCTTTACCATAAGTTATCTATCATTCAACCATCAATGTACAGTCAACGTTTGGTCAACACTAATAATAACTATCCTTTGTGTACTACAGGATCTGTTTCTGTGCAATAGACTCCATAGAGTGAGATTTCCAGCTCAAAGTATGTTTTAAAAGTACAGAGCCATGGCCATGTCTTTCCCCTAGAGGCTGTCCTAAAGCACCCTTCCAGCCATGTCTCAGGGTATCCTTCTCCCCACAGCCCAGCCAGCCATAGATGGTGTTGATTTTTAAATTGTGCCAGTTTCACTGGGACTTTGATATTTTCTTAACTACCAGTGTTTTTGAGCAACTTGGACTATGTTTATTGGGCATGTGGATTTCCTGTGAACGATCTTTTTGAATTCACTGCTCATTTTTCAAGTGCTTAACTTTTATCCTTCTGTGTAAAATGGAAATTGTTATTAAGTCTTGTCATCTCCATTTCACATGATTTTCCAAATCTATCATTTGTGTATCACATTTTTGCAAGCTTTGTCCCCCAGAACGGTCACTTGAGTCAGCACCGTTTATTAAATAAATATACTTTTCTCAAAATACCGCCTTTATATCAATGGTTATTGTGACTTCTTAGCAGATTTTGTTTCATTGGTCGACTTGTCAGTTTCTATGCTATGTAATATCAATTTGTTCTGTTACCTGAAGAGGTAGACACCTGTCAGTATCCTGCTTTTTCATGTTTTTCTTCTCTATACCTTTTAAAGCAGCCGTAGTGTTGCAGTGATTAAGTGCTCATCTGCTAATCCAAAGAAGGTTTGGCAGGTCGAACCCACCAGGGGGCACTGAGGGGAAAGACCTGTTGTTCTGCTCCCATAATGATCACAGCCTAGAAAACCCTCTGGGGCAGTGAAATGGGATCACTATGAGTCAGAAATGGACTCCAAGTCTCCTAACACCAGCAACATCCTCTGCTATCTACTGTACTATTTGTAGCATATGATCACTGTATACAATTCAAAAACAACTATCTTAATATTCCGACTGGAAATACATTCCACTTATATATTAGTTTTAGGGATCTCCATTTGATTGACAAGACTTCTCATTTGAAAATATGGCATATTTTTTGCATACATTCAGGTTTCATTTTATGTATTTTAGTACATTAGTTTTCATCATAGAGGTCCTTTGATGCTCTGGTCAAAACAATGTTTTCCTAAATATTTTACAGTTTTGAACACAGTTTGATCCAGTCAAGTAGTAGGGGAAAGAGAACGGTCTGCCCTTCTCACCCTTGCCAATTTGAGACCCTCATGTCTATACTGGAGACAAACCATTGATTTTGATGTATTCGTCTTTTATTCAGGTATGCAATTATATCATCATTATTTGAAAAATCTCTTATTATACTAGTTATTTAAATTTTCTAGTTTATTCCTTCACCTGAAAACTATGTTGAGTGATGCCAAAATTTTTGTCTAGTTCCAAATTTATCAGAATGAGTTGAATATGAATTTTCCATTTATCTCACACCTGCTAAGTTTGGGGAGAATCTATTATGCCCCAATAGATAACTACTACTCTGACCTGCTGACCATTATTGGAATCACACACAACTTGTTTCTGACAGTTAAGTACTTCCACCTGGCCTCTGTGGAGCTGGGATCCCATGATTTGCATTGCTACTAGGCAGCCCAGCTCCCACTAACAACCTGAGCCTATAGACGATTGTTGCTGTTAGTTGTCATCAAGTCATTTCTGACTCATGACCACCCCATGTGGGCATAGTAGAACTAACTGTTCAATAGTGTTTTTAAGGCTTTCATCCTTTAGTAGTTGATGGCCAGGACTGTCTTCCAAGGACCCTCTGAGTATGTTCAAACTGCCAGACTTTCAGATAATAGTCAAGCACTTAACTGTTTGTGGCGTCCAGGGACTCCCTACAAAGTATACATATTGGTAAGCTCTATGTTGCTGGTGCTCCCCTCATCTCCGCATTCCTTATTCTTTTGATGAAATGGGTATCCTTCAGGACCTCCAAGAAATGGTCTTAGAGAAGACTAACTCAGACATGCCCACATATTGGAGGCTTTTAATCCCTCTTCCAACATCTGACCTAGCAGGTCTGGCATTTCCATTTCAGAGAATGTGGGCCATTGCCTTTTCTAAGCTTCCAAAAGCAATCCCACAGCATATTAAACCCATTTCCAGAACCCTTGCTACAGCAATAAATCCTTGTCAACAAACTATCCTTGATCCAACTTTATATTAAACTCCCCTTGACTCAGCACCTTCAGCACCCACTCCTCAGCACACCCCCGTCCTGCTCACACAAGGCAGCCAGGTCTTGCAGCTCCTTCAGTGTACAGTCCCTCCCCCTTCAACCACAACAGCACTGCCCCCGGTGGCTATGCTGGTATCTGACAACTATGTATCTGGACAAATGCATGGGACACTATCTCAGGACTCTGCAAAGGAAAGTGTTGAAGGTGGATGGGGGCGGGGCGGGACCAGAACATAAAGTATGAACATTCTAGAGGCTGAAATTAAATGAGCCCAAATCTCACAGCTGCACGCCCGTTGTGGACAGAAACAGCCCCGAGAGAAGCCCTCTCTCATATAAATGGGATAGAAGGTCTGTAAAGGAGAGAGACAGGCAGCTGGGCAGGTGGGCAGACACCTGAAACTCTGGCAGAGGAGAATCCTTCTCTCTGACCAGAGTATGGAAGAACCAAATATTGTAGAGAAAGCTCCATTACATTTTCTCTCTCTCTGCTGTTAACTGGCACCTAGTCAATTCTGCCTCAAAGGGTGAGACTTTTCAAAAGCAGATCACCAGGCTTGTCTTCTGAGGCGCTTCTTGACACGTTCAAAGTGCCAGCCTTTTGGCTGGTTGTCCAGTGCTTTGGCCCCATAGGCAGAACCAGTCACTGATGTGCACAACGGAATGAGGAGATTAAAGCCCCAGCATTCCCACCAGTGGGCCAGGAAAGCACTCCTTCTGAACTCAGAGAGCAGAAGAGAAAGAGAAAGAGGAGGCTGTGCAAGAAAGAGATTCTGCAGACTTGCTATGAACTCCTGGTTCACCCCCCAGGTGCGTATCCATTGCCCTGACCCTAAGAAGCATTATCAAATCCTTTAAGACCCGCACTATGGGTTAGAATGCCATCAAGGTTCCATACTGAGCGGCGCTCACATAGGTTAGACCTAAATACACCTGCAAAGCCTTCAAAAATTGAACTAACATTTGAACCATAGAATACAGAAGATGGGACAGAACTTGGAGCCTGAACATAACTGGGTCAATTGACTGCTAAAAAAAAAAAATTCTCCATAAAATTTAAGCAGGACTTGTACTCTCAAAATCATAAAAAACAGATTTTAAAATGCTATTCTAATCCAAGAAATAACAGGGACACTTTTTAAATAAATGGAAAGATAATAGGTGCTATTTGCAAATGAAAATTTTACATGTTAAAAGTACAATCGTAGAAATCAAAAATTCAGTTGATATTTTCACAATAGCAGAATGGTGATGACAGAGAAAAAAACTAAATACTTGAAATAGATCAGTAGAAAATATCCATTCTGCAAACAGAGAGGAAAATATGGAAAAAAATGGACAGTGCCTCAAGAACTAGACAAAAAGCTTATTTATTGGAACTCCAGAAGAAGTGGACAAAACGTGTGGTGAAGAAAATAGTATTTGAAAAAATACTGGCTGAACACTTTCCAAATGTGGTGAAAGACATAAACTTACAGATTCAAGAAGTTCAGCAAACCACAGCAAGTTAAATAATTCCATGCCCCAATACCGAATTTTCACAAAAATATTCTGCGGGTTATGGGTTTTTTGCCAACCCAGTGGGCCTTACCCCACATCCCAAGTATATTTGTAAGTACATTACTCTAATTTTTTTTTTTTTTTTAACAGCAGCATGTAAAAAGAAAAAAACAGTATACTGTACTCACAGACATACCCGGGAGGGGAAAAACAGTTGACACACATATATATATATAGAACATGGGTTACTTGCATAAAAATACCATACATCATAATCAACTGCAGAATAACAAAGGTCAAGAAAATACTCAGGAAGGAGGTAGAGAGAAAACAACACATTTCACCTGAGAAAAACAATTAGAATGACTCTGTATTCACTATCAGAAGCCATGGAAGCCAAAAAAAAAAGATTGTGAAACATCATTTTTTCAACCCTGAAAGATGGAAATATTAACCCAGAATTCTATGTCCAATCATTACCTTCAGGAGTAAAGCACAAATAATGCCATTCTTAGGGGAAAGAAAACTGAGAGAATTCATCACCACCAGACTTCTAAGTGAAACACTAAAGGAAGTACTTCAGGAGGTAGACTTGGAATTTCAGTTGTATTTATGGAAAGCAGAAAATGTGGAAACTATGTGGATAAATATACTATGTCAACACTGTAGTTACTGCACAACATGGCGCTGAACAAGCCTCTTTGGAAAGTTTTTCCAGTCTCTTGGAAACGCTTGGAAATACATCCTGGCAAATCATTATTAGAGAAT
This sequence comes from Loxodonta africana, assembly GCF_030014295.1. Classification (NCBI taxonomy): domain Eukaryota; kingdom Metazoa; phylum Chordata; class Mammalia; order Proboscidea; family Elephantidae; genus Loxodonta; species Loxodonta africana. Next base: position 86,665 of record NW_026975057.1, read on the forward strand.
GGAATTAATTTTGACAATACCTGAGATATGTCTGTAGTCAAGTCTAGTGAATAAACTGGAAAATAAATTTACTGACTGAAACTAAGGTGTGGTAACAAAACATGAGTCTCAGTTCCCGTGTGGCCATGAGCTGGCTCTGAAGGCCAACCTTCCCCAGAGAGGCACTTCAAGCACATGGGGGGCAACAGCTTCCTGTTGATATTGCTAGGTGCCATCGAGTGGGTTTCTGAGTCATTGTGGCCCAGTGTAAAAGGAGAACTTCCCCGATAGGGTTTCCTGGTTTGTAATCTTAACGTAAGCAGTTTGCCAGGTCTTTACTCCTTAGAGCCTTTTGGTGGGTTCAAAAAACTAACCTTCGGTTAACAGCCGAGTGCTCAAACTTGGCACCACCTGGGATCCTTGGAGCAATGGCAGCACCACAGAATTTGGTAGAAACCTTCCCATAGGCCTTCTCTGAGAGGTAACCCCTTGCTTAAGGACCAAGTTTAGGTTTTATATATACTCATTCTACATAAAGTCTAGATAAGAACTACAGTGCTTCCTTGAGCGGACAACATTGTATATGCCCTCCATAAACAAAATGTGTCAAGGGCAAAGTTTAATATTAAACCAAGGCATTTCCCGTCAGTCCTTACCTGAGAAGGTCTTCGTGAGAATTTCCTGAGACTCTTGGAAAAGGACTTAGTAGACACTGCTTTCTTTTTACCTCTTCGCTCCTGAACAGAAACCTCTGCTAAGAGGTCATGCGTAAAGCTCCAAATGCCTCTTCTTATCCTGAATGTAAGCCGTGTAATAAGACCAGGAACTAGGCATTCAGCTGGGTGAAGAAACCCAGGAGTACTTCCTGTCTTCAACACCTTCCAGTTCCAGCGAAATCCTGTTACAAGTCACTAGATCAGCCCAGGAGCTGGAAGACTGAAATTCCTGGTCCTCTGACAAGTGGGAAGGGCAGGGTGGGGTTAGGCAGAGCCTCCTTGACCATCACTTGCCCCAAGAGGCTCTGGAGGCTGCTTCATGTTATAAGTCAAAGGCCCTTCCAGCCCAGGCACATAAGAGCAGGGGAAGACTTTGTCCATTGAAAGAAAAGATGTGCACAGGAGTGGCAGGTTTTAGGGCACTCAGCATTGGTCAGCTTTGCGACTTCAGGACATCCTGGCCCATGGTCGCCTTCATGACTGGGCCTTTATAGCCTCTTCACCTCTCCGTCCTTCCCAGTTTTCTCCCAGCACCATGAGCTGTGGCTTCTGCTAGTTTCAATGATTTCAGTATTTCAGTAGCTCCTCACCCCACTCAGGGGAGGCAGTTTTGCAGACTGCAGGACACAAATCCACAGTGCTGTTTACATGTCCTTCAGCAGAAACACTTCCGAGGGTACAAGTTGGCCTCAGAGATTCTGAGACCCAGGCAGAGAGAAGCCCAGGGGGAGGGTCACTGGCTTCAGGAAGTGTCAGCACTCTCAAGGGTCATGTCCCTGGGGTCATGCCCAACTACAGGAAAAACGAAGTGGGCTCTGAGGCTCCGTGTGTTGACCGTCCAGTACACAGGCCCTGGAAGCCTTGGAAGGATTCTGTCTTAGTCTAACCCAGCACTGGGGAAATCCTCACAGGGTAACAGCAGTGATATGACTGGGGATCTTTATTCTAAAAGTCTCAAAGCAGTTGATAGAGTCTTGTGAGGTAGGAGATGAGAAAGCTTGGGACCACCAAGAGAGGGTGGCAAAAGAAGGAAGACTTTATCACTCCCTCTGTTCAAGTTTTTTTTTTTTAATTCCAACTGGGGCTCCAAACAGGTCTTTGTTGTTAAAGTTGTATTTTTCTGTGTTAATTTATGATCCTTAACTCAAATCTAGAGTTTCGAGCTCATTTTGATAATTCCTCTTTAGTCTGTGGAGACAGGAGTCTGCCTTCAGCCAGTGGTGAGAGTGGAAGAAATAAAGTCCCTGGTCCAGACTGGGGCAGGCTCTGCTGCTTCGCAAACTAGGGGTGTGGTCCCTGAAGAGCCCTTCTGAGGACAGCACAGGAGGGGCGTCCCGCCTGGAGAAAGGGCAGAGGGGGGTGGGGGATTGCTGTGTGAGCAGTGTGGCCTCTGTGGCTTCGCCTTCTCCTCCTGGAAGTGCAACCTGGGGCCCTTCACGTGCGGAGCCAGAGTCCTAGAGTGACCACAACTCTCCCATCCTTTCTGGTTCACCCTCTGGACCCAAGTCCCCATACGCCTCCTCTGCCCTACTATCCCAGCATAAGCACTGTGACTGGGCTCAGGGGTGTACCCTGGGACTTGACATCGGTAGCTCACAGGTCCCCCTAGTTCTGGTGGGACCTGTGAGCCTAGCGGGTCTGAGTTCAGGGCAAGGCTGGGTGGGCTGGGACTCTCGCGAAAGGCTCCTGCAGCCAGCTCCTTCCTGATGCACGTGAGATTGTGGTGGGGCAGCCTCCGACCTGGCACCTCCCCTGGGCGCCCCTCTCCACACAGCCCTGCCCAGTTCCCTCCCCCCTCCCGCAACCGCCCAACCACCTCCTCCTGCCTCCTAGTTCTAGAGGAGTGCTCTTTTGATGCCCATTTGCAACTAGCACCCCATGGCCCTGCACGGAGTCAATCCAGCTAATGACCTCAACCTTAAGTGCACAACTTTGAAACTGCTAGATAGGTGGGAAATGAACAAAAAAAAAAAAAAGAGGAGAAACACTTAACAACAGTTACAAAAAAGTTATATGGGACTGTATTCTCACATCATGGACTCAAAGATGCTGGGTTGTATTTTTGTTTGCAAACAAGTCTTAGATAAGGGAATTGCTGCCAGGAATAGATGTAGAGTCTGAGTTTGGAAAAATGAGGGAAAATCTGGGATTGATTAATTGACGTGGATGAGACTGAAAATCGTGATAACAACATAACATTTAAAGATGAAATCCTAGCAGCCTAGAACATGCAGTGGAAATTTTTCTAAGTAGCACCAGAAAAGACCTTTAATCACTACACAAAATGGGTCAGTAGTTCAAGATCTCCCTAAGAAAATAGGAGGCCGAGACCACTTTCATTCAGGTTGCAGCAAACAGGCAAGAAACAGAGCATTTTAATCTTGTGCAAAGTCAGAAAAGAAGAGAAAAAGATGAGATGCTCCTCTACTTCATCCCTAAGGCTAGTTTAATACTGACACCAAATTAGACAAGGATGATAGAAGAAGAGTTACAGGCCAAGCACACCAAGTAACTGAGATGCAAAAACCTACATAAAATACTGGCAAAGGAAATCCAGCAAAGTATAAACCAGGTAATACGCCATCATCAAGGGGGTTTATCGTCAGCATGCAAGCTTGAGTGAACATTAAAGATTTAATAATTTAATTCACCATAAGCATAGATGGAAGAAGAAAAGACATGCTCACCTCAAGAGATGGGGACAAAGCGGTTGATAAAATCCAATCACACTGAGAGATAAGGACTCTGAGCAATCATGGACCAGAAAAGGAGTTCCTTAAGTTGGAAAAATACAACTGGCATGATAGTTCATGGGAAAATGTGGGACATTCTCTTTAAAATTAATTAGCATTAAAATAAGGATGCTTTCCCAATTTGAAGACTGGCGTCTGGCGTCTTAAACATTAGAAAGCAGCCATCTAAGGTGCATCCATTGGTCTCAACCCACCTGGATCAAAGGAGAATGAAGAACACCAAGGACACGAGGTGATTACGAGCCCAAGAGACAGAAAGGGCCACGAGAATCAGCTACTACATCATCCTGAGATCAGAAGAACTAGATGGTGCCCGGCTACTACCAATGACTGCCCTGACAGGGAACACAACAGAGAAACCCTAAGGGAGCAGGAGAACAGTGGGATGCAGACCCCAAATTCTCATAAATTCATACTTAATGGTCTTACTGAGACTGGAAGGATCCCGGTGGTCATGGCCCCCAGACCTTCCGTTGCCCCAGGAAAGGAACCATTCCCGAAGCCAACTCTTCAGACATGGATTGGACTGAACAATGGGTTGGAGAGGGATGCTGGTGAGGAGTGAGCTTCTTGGATCAGGTGGACACTTGAGACTATGTTGGCATCTCCTGCCTGGAAGGGAGATGAGAGGGTGGAGGGGGTTTAGAAGCTGGCGAAAAGGACACGAAAAGAGAGAGTGGAGGGAGAGAGCAGGCTGCCTCATTTGGGGGAGAGTAATTGGGAGTGTGTAGCAAGGTGTATACGCGTTTTTGTGTGAGAGACTGACTTGATTTGAAAACTTTCACTTAAAGCACACATAAAAATATTAAAAAAATAAGGATGCTTTCTATCATAATTTATATTAAATATTTAACACTGGAGGCCCAAGCTAGAACAAAATGACAACAAAAAGAAGGAAAAGCTGCAACTGCTATTATTCATAGATTACAGAAATGCCTCCACAGAAAAATTTACAAACCATTGAAATTAATGCTAGTCAATCATAAATATAAACTAAAAAATAAACTGCATTTCTATGCATCAGCATCAAGCCGACTCTGTTGTAGCTCTTAGTGAAGGCAGAGGACACTGATAGGGAAATAGCAGGATTCAGGTAGGCTAGACAAGGAGGGGAGAACACTATTTTACACCAGGCTTCATGTATAGCCATGGGTATGTGTTAGTCATCTAGTGCTGCCATAAGAAAAAAATAACACAATTGGGTGGCTTTAAAGAACAGATATTTATTTTCTCACAGTTCGGGAGGCTAGAAGTAGGAATTCAGGGCATGGCTCGTGTCTACCTCAGCTTCTAGCAGCTTCCAGCCACCCTTTGCGTTCCTGGCCTTGTAGATTATCTTTCCCTTTGTCTGTCTCCCTCTTCCGCTGTTTGTGTCTGTGTCTATTCTGTTCTTTTTGTAACTCAGAAGGGATTAGGTTTAGGACTCACCCTACACTGGTATGGCCTCATTAAAATAATTTTAAAAATCCCCTATTTCCAAATCAGGTCACATTTATAGGTACAGTAGTTAGGATTTCAACGTACCTTTGGGGTTACACAATTCAGTCCATATAGTACCCTCACCAGATATTCTAGGCTGAGAGTACAAATATGAGCAGCTGAGAGTTCTATTTTTTGTCTATATTAGTTGGCTATCACTTGTCTGAGTCCACCCATATAAACTTTGGAGCAACTTATTATGAAGGACCAGGCCAACCTTTATTAGCCATGTCCATTATGTGGAAAAACGCACACATTCCCATCACTGAAGCCCTGAGAAATTCATCGATAAGGGTGGAATGGGGTTGGGACCAAGAATTGTTTCATGGCGTTGATAACATGGCATAGCTGTTAGACATCTACGTGGAGATGTCAGGTAATAATACTGACAGCTAACACTTACTGGTGCCAGGACTCTTGTGAGGGCTTCTCCTCTCTTAAGATACTTGCTCTGCATGATACCCATGTGAGGAATGTATCATTATAAGGCACATTTTACAGATGAAGAACTCGGTACAGAGAGTTACGCTGACATTTGAATAGAAGTCATGAACCAGGAGGAGTTGAAATGGATGGAGGTGTAAACATCACATCCTCAGCTACAGACAGACAGCAACCGACTCACTGAGGCATCCTAGAGAGAGGGTGTCAATAGAGAGAGAGGACTAAGCACTGAGCCTGAGGGCACTCTGACATCTAGAAGCCGGACAGATGAACGGCAGCCGACAAAGCTCTCTGAAGTCCAGTGTGGTTCCTGGAGCATGGTCTGTCCTTTCTCTGGACTGCATTTTACCAGTCCCCCTCCCACCCGCACTGGGTGTCCCCTTCACAATGGCAGGGACAATGTGTACTTTCACCACTGCGTCCACATGATGTAGACTATTCCTGGCACGTGGAATCTTTATCTGAAATTCCACAGCAAATCTCTAGAGGCTCATGTTCTCATAGCTTCTGTCGCCTCTGCAGCCCTTGCTTCTGTCTGTCCGTCTGCTGGGCTGCACCACACGGAACCAGTTATGAAATTCAAGCCCATCTTACACTCAACAAGGTCCTACTCACACAAAATTTGCATTAGCTTAAAAGAAAAGGTGTGTAGATAAGATACACAAGGGATTTAATTGCAGAAAACAAACCTTAAAATGAAATGGCTGGGAATGGTGGCCTCCCTTTGTAAAAAGGCGTCTCTGTACAGACTACGGGAAAATGCAGTTAAGATATGGGTCATGGGAAAAGGAGCGTTTGTAGCAATCTGGTAATCACTCAGACCACCTGTAAAAATGTTTTCATCCTTTTTCTCATACCTTACACAAAACAAAATTCCAGATGGATAGAATATTGAAAATTAAAATATGCAACCATAAAAATTTTAGAAGTTTTTATTTTCTTTTTATTGATAAAAGAGAAAGACTTTTTAAAAATCCCAAAATATGAAGGCTAAAACTGTTAAGATCTATAGATCTTTGGCATATCAAAAAGTATATGAAGGGAGTAAAAATACAGGCAAAAAGCTGAAAAAAAGTTTGCAGGCTAAGGATTTGAATAGAGATTTCTCAAAAGCAGATACAGAAACTCTCAACAAGCACAGGAAAAGAAGCGTAACCTCATTAGTCATCAGGGAAATGCAAATCTAAACTAAAGTGCACTATTATTTCAAAAGCAGTAAGATGGCTAAACTCAACAGGATGGACAAGTGTGGGCGACGATGTGGAGAAGCTGGAATACCGCTGGTGGAAATGTAAAATGATCCAATTGTTTCAGAAAATGGTTTGGCAATTCTGCAGAAAGTTAAACATAGAATTACCATACAACACAGCAATTGCACTCCTAGGTCTGCACCCGGAGAATCAAAAGCATGTTCACATACAAACTCACACAGAGGATTCCTAGTAGTGTTATTCGTAACAGCCAAACTGTGGAGAGAACCCACATGTCATGACCTGATAGACAGGATGTGGTATATTCATAGACTGGAATATTACTCAGCCACAAAAAGGCACCAAGTACTGATACATGCCACAACATGGACGAACTTCGAGAATATTACGCTAAATGAAAGAAGCCAAACACAAATGACCGCATCGTGTATGATTCCATTTACATGAAATGTCCAGAACAAACCAACACAGACAGAAGTAGATTAGTGGTTGCTATGGCTTGGAGGAAAGGAGTAATGAGGATGACTGTTAATACGCCTTTATTAACAAGGGCCTTTATTTACTGGGCACTGAAAATATTCTGAAGCTAGACAGTGGTGACTGTTGTGCCAAGTCTGCCCATATACTAAAAGCCAAGGTATTGTGCATATTTTCAAAGGCAGTGTTACGGCAGGTGAATTGTATCTCAATAGAAGTATTTGTGATTCCTAAAAGACTAACTTTTCAATTAACATATAGAACCTATAAATCAGTAGGGAAAAAACAATCCAATTTTAAAATGTCTCCCTCCAAAGCAAAGGGAAGGGGGTACATTCCATCCGTACAGCTTATTTTTTTATCTCTTCATTATTCAAGTTCTATTCTCATCTTATGTAACTCTAAATTATACAAATAATTGTCTCCATTTTCCTTATCCCTGTTTTCACTATTTAACTAAATAAAGACAGCAACACAGTGTTTTTTTTATAAAAACCCACCCACATTCACTCAAATAATTTTTTAGCACTTCTTAGGCACCAGGTACCAGGATGCTCTGACAAACACAACAGACAAGTTCCTGCCTGCATGGGCCTTCTATTTTTGTGAAGCAGGCAGATCATAAACCAGCCAACCAGCTCTTAATGTAACCTAACATTAAGGAGGGAAACGTAATTTTGGAGCTATCTCAAGCTGTTGTCTCTCTCACAAAGATTTCTCCAAATCTAGTGAAAAGTAAACACCTCGAAGGAACTCTGTGGGGCCAATAAATGTGAAAAAGCCATTACATTTCAGTTTTGTTTTGTTACTTTCACCTGGTACTTTGTCATCATTTTTTAATAACACGATTATGGAGCTGACATCAAACTCTCACCACGCGCCTGAAAGAAAAAACCAAACCTGTAGCCATCTAGTCAATTCTGACTCAGAGACCCTATACGACAGAGTAGAACTGCCCCATAGGGTTTCCAGGGAGCAGCTGGTGTTAGGACACAATTCCCTCTTATAAGAATCTGAAAGCTGTTCACTGTGGATGTGGGAGGGACTCAGTAACACTTGCAGAGATTTCCACGTGGGTGGGGTGCTCTAGTGTGAGCATCGGGGGAATGGACCCCATGTGCACTTTGCGGCCTTCTGCAGATTATGACACAACAAACATTCACTCTTCATCGTCCTACATCTTGGAAGAGAACAGAGGGAATTGTTAGGTAGGACCCTTCAAAAACGCAGGGCAAGAAATTTTATTGCAACATTAAATGGAAAATAAAGTCTTCCTACATTTTTCCTCCTTCCCTACCTCATTTCAAGGAGATAGCTGGAGTCACGGTGTTGAAGCCCTGAAACTTCAAGACTCTGAAGAGTCTGTGGTAAAAGCCTCAGCTCACTGGGGTGATCACACTGAGTGGACTGGAGCCCAGGGGAAGAGTGACAGTCAGATAGTAGGGTCCTAGACATTGGGAAGGGGTAGGATCTCCTTCTTGATAGTGCCCTGGAGTAGGTTACAGCACCTCAAAGGCTGATGCAGGCACATAAGTAGACAAACCCTGTTATGCTGTTGACAGCCCCACCAAGGTTCTCATGCTCCAGCTGAGAATGGAAACAGCAGAACGAATGCTTCTAGAGAGATCACCCACATAGGCTGAGGCAATGGGTGTGTTGAAGGTCTTCTCCAAGCACTGGTCCTTCATTAGACCCTGGGAATTACTGCATATCTGGATGAGGGAGTACCCTAAAAGTAAGTGAGGTTAAAAACTCCCCTCAATTTTGTAAGCACGTAGTTCTGAGCCTCAATTCATTTTATTTTTTAAAAAATCATGCTTTTTTTCATACATGATTTTGTGCAGACTCGCACATAAAATTCGTATTACTAATTCATGCATTAAGTCAACAAAGATTTCCTGTATAAACAGCTACATGTCAGACCCTAGGCCAGATGCTCTTGGTGATGAAATGACTTAGAGAAGTTGCCTCACTGCCTGGTAAGAGAAACAGCCAAGTCAACAGGTGTATCAGTCACGTATTGCTGTGTAACAAATGACTCCAAAAGGTAGTGTCTTAAAAAAACAACCATTTACTAAGCTCACAATTTTTCAGGTTGTCACTTTGGGGTTATTCTGATCTGGGCCAGCCACAGTGACTCGCAGCAGGGCTTACTCATGTGTCTACAATTTGATTCCAGGTCACCTGCGAGCCAGTTTCATAAAATCAACTCAGGGAAACCGCTGGATCCTCTTTCCAATGGTCCCTCATCATTCAGCAGGCTGGCCTGGGGTCATTCCCACAGGTTCTCAGGGTTTAAGAGCAACAAAAGGGCAAGACTCAATGTAAAATCTTTTCAATTCTCTCCTTCTATCATCTCTGCTACTATTTCAATGGCTGAAGCAACCCTAAGGTCGGCCTTCAACAGGTAGAAGACGACTCATACTGCTAATGAAAGGTGTTCTGGAGTCTCATAGAAGGCATGGGCACAGAGAGGGGAAGATGTGTAGTAAATGCAATTGTGTTTTATGCTGTGGTAAAGGGTTTCCTGGGTACAATGGAGTACAGAGCAAGAAGTGGACTCATCTACCAGGAGAAGATTCAGGGAAGACTGCAACCAGGAAGTGATACCTGAACCAAGTTGGGAATATGACTGAATAGTTAAGGGATGAAAAAAGGCCGAGCATCCAGGAAGCCCCAGGTATTTTCCACAGGCTTCAGTAAAAGCGGAAGGATGGCTTGATGAGAAAAGTCTGAGGAAACAGGGTGAAAACACTGGGACATTTGTTATATTTGTGAACAGGCACAGATTATCTTTTGTTCTATTGTTTCCCTACCATTCCTGCCCCTTCTGTCCTTTGGGGTCACACAAAAGAAGCCCCTACCATCCTCATGTTAAAACTTTTCTTTTCCTTGGAGAAGTCTCCTCCTTCCTCATCACCACCCCAACCTTCTTAATTTCTTCCTCAAATGGTCTCCCCATTTGCTGGTTTCTCTTCTAAATGGCATCCTAAACAAAAGCAGAGTCTGTCATGGGCTTTCCCCAAGTCAACTCCCAAACTTCCCATTCTGGCTGACCACAAAACTCCTGAGTCTTAGGGCTTTTTGGTAAGTCATAAGCCTAATCTGTTCCAATGGGGTCAGTTTTCTTCACCTTCATGCTTCACCAGGGAGAGTAGGCCAGCAGACGGGAAGGGAGAGAACATCTCCTAGTCAGAGAGCAGAGCCTGTGTGAAGCCTCAGAGGCTAAGGAGACCTAAGAGTGGCTCCGAGTAGACATTTTATAACCAGAGCTGGAGAGACATGATTCCAACAGAGTCAAATGAGAGGACTGGGAGAAAGCAGCTGCCCATGATACTGTTATCATTCCCTGTGCTCTCTTTACCCACCAGGGGATAGTAACCCCTTACAGGGCACAGAAACGTTGCAATTCATTTTTGATATCTAATCTCCTTCTTCCCACATTGGCACTAGCACTTCTCAAGTGCCTACCTGACAGTTTCATGTTTTTCTGGTTGCCGTATTTAGCTTCAAACTGGGCCCATGGAACTCAGCACTGTCAGCAATGATGTCACACAGGATTACGGAAGCCTTGGTGCTAACTCAGATCTCAGCTGCTTTTTGAAAAGGGTGCCGACCGCAGGTCTCGTGGGAGAGAAACCGTAGCTACTGAATCAAGGAAATTCAGGAGCAAGCCAGAGTCCCCAGGTTATCAACGCTTCCTGCTGGGAGAAGGGATAAAGGTCCTTCAGAAGACCATTTTGTTTGGACATCTTCACCCAGGCAGGATGAAACAGTGATACATGAGGAAAAGGCCTTTCTCTAAGACTCCAGATAAAGATGAGGAAAAATTGTCCCAGATTGATGAGCGCTACAGAACAAAAGGTCTGACTTCCACCAGAAAAGAGAGCCATGGTAGGACAAGATGAAGGATTTGGGATGAATGGTTAAGGTCATAAGGAAGATTCTCCTGAGAAAACACTTTCTGTCATTTAGTACATAATTAACCAAAGTTTATTTTGTCAATAAGAAATGTAGGAATAAATGAGGGATGAAACGAAAGAATCCAATTGAAAGTTTGAGAGCTTTCCAGAATAGCTGCAGACAAGGCACTCTATTGTTTTGGATCTGAACATGATGGAAGGGAAGGAAGCCAGTGGGTAACTGGTGCAGAGAGTATACGATGGTGGAAAGGGTGGGTAGGAAGAAGCGTACTTAATTATTATATTTTCTAATGAGATGGAATTAATATACCATGTGAAGAACTAAGGAAATTACTCAGGAGGTTCTGGGAGTAGTAGGTTGAAGAGCCCAGAACCCACATCATTGAGGGCAGAAGGGTTGTAGACTCCTCCCTAGATCCAGGAACTCCCGTTACCCTCCTGTGTCTCCTGCCCACCTCCCTCAAGAGCCTAACAACCCCTAACCACAAAGATGGCTACAGGATAGAATTTTTTATTTTCCTACTTTTCTTAACCTGAGCTTCATCTAGGATCAGTCATGTATCACTCTTTTCAGGCCAGTTTTGTTGCCCTCCCCACTACTATTACCTCTGCTATCCTCCTCCACGCGGTGCTGCCCTCCACTGGCCCTGCTTCCTGCTGCTTCCTGCTTTTCTGACTGGCCTCTAATACCCTTTGAGAGATCCCCCACCCCATCTTCTGTCTGTCACTGGAGCTTACACTCCCCTCCCAAACTCCTTCTCTTTCTTCCTTAACTCGCCAATCATTCCCTCATACTCAGAAAAATACTGAGCCTTATGCTGACATATTCAAGCCCTGCCCCACCCCCACACACAGGAGGCATGGTTGTGATTTGGCTACTAAGGTTTGTGCCATCAGACTCTCATATATGGACATCTGTTTCTGCCTCACCCTGAAGGACGTGGTAATGGGCTTCTGTTCAGAGAAATGCAATTTTAATCTCCGGGTGTAGGCTAGTTAACGGTACGAGGAGAAGTTTTAAATTATACAGAAAAGTACAAATAACGCTGTCTCTTTAAGAATAATTCCTTCTATGAAAATCCTTCCCTTAAAAGGAGGATGAAAACAAGTTACAAAGAGGAGACCGATTCTCCTGTTTCAATGTTTACACTCTAAATTTACCTAAAAAAATAACTTTCATAGAAAACAGCTTTTAGAGAAACCATGTATTATCATGAAGGTGCAGAGAATGAGGTAATTTCCATATTCCACAGGAGCAAATTCACTTCCATCCAACAAATGCAAAAAAAAAAAAAAATTTTTTTTTTTTTAATGTGGCGATCCTCTGTTTATATTATAAACTATCACTGGATAAACCTTTGGCTGCTAACTAAAAGGCTGGCAGTTGGAATCCACCAGCCGCTCCTTGGAAACCCTATGGGGAGTCCTACTCTGTCCTATAGGGTTGCTATGAATTGGAATCTACTAAAAGAAAATTGGGAGTTTTTTTTTTTAATCAATGTATTATAATTTTTTGAAAAACGATAGACTTTTGCTATAAGGTAGTACCATCACTGAAATTTTCTGGAGGAGACTTTATTGCCCAGAGTAAATTCCCTAAAGTATGGTCGGTGCCTGGGGAAGAAGAAAGAAACCATGGGGACTGTGGAGGTGGAGGATGGCGGCGATGGAGAGGCCTCCAGGGATCCCTGAGACCAGAGACTTAGGTCACAGTTGAGACACCAGAGCCCAGAGGGCTCATGTAAATTAACTCTCCATTATTGCAAGTCCCAACCCAAGAGGAAAGTGTCACTCAGGGTAGAACATGAGAACAAAAAGCCCAGGTTCCAAGCCCAGGAGGATTCCCCAAGTATCAGCGAGGCCTTTTGCATCAGCTTCCACTAGGCAGAATTCTCACTCATCAAATTACTCCAGAGATCCATAGGTCAAGTATGAGTATTTTACCCAAGTGTGTAAGGTCAAGGGGTTAGCCATGGTCTGGCAGACCAGACCAAAACATCTCGCACCCCTGTCAGCAAAAGGCCCTGGTCTTGAGGCTGAGTTTTTGAAGAAAGTGAGTGCCATCAGGTCTGCCCTCACTCTAACCAACACTGAGTCCCTGGTCAGCATCCTGGAGTCCTGGCAAGAAGAGCCAGGCACCTCCAGGAGCATCTGGAGGAAGAGACAGGGGCTGAAGAGGCTACCACACCTACTGGTGCTGCTACACATGTGGGAGACCTGGCTGCAGAGGGTGCAGGCATGGCCTCAAGGTCAAAGGAGAAAGCACCTGAAGACGTGCTAGGACTCTTAGACTGAGAGGAGCAGGATGTCTGGACTGCAAAATATGCACCCTTCAGGGAAGAACTTCATTCAGCCTTTTTGTAGGGGTTTTAGAATATACAGTTAAAATAAATGTAAACAATTATTAGAAAAAAATCTCTGAAAATAAAATTTAATTTTTTAAAATCACTGCTCCATACCCCAAATCTAAATGGCTTGATATAAAGCACTGGTCTTTGTGATTCACAAAAAGCAGGTACCAATTCCTGAACAAGAACTGAAGTGACAGGAGAAACTCCCCATGCTGTTAGAGCCCTGAGTATGGGCCCTAATCCAATAATCTGTCCTCATTAATTCCTTTTCATTTCATCTCTGTGAAAGAGGGGAGGGAGAAGGTAAGAGAGGGTTACATGTGCCTATTCTGTTCTTTAGCATGTAGTTAACTGCCAGGAACATGTATTCATAACAGTCTAAAAAACGTTAAAGTACAAATAAGGAGGAAAACCTCCTAGTATATATATGTATGAGGTAGCACAAAGAGTTAAGTGCTCAGCTACTAACTGAAAGGTTGGCAGTTTAAATCCACTCAGAGTTGCCTTGGAAGAAAGGCCTGGCAATCTACCTCCAAATGGTCACAGCTATTGAAGACCGTATGGAGGGCGGTCCTACTCTGAAAACTCACGGGGTCGTCATGAGTGAAAATCTACTCAACGACAACTGGATTGGTAATCTATATATGGCATAAATGTTCGGAAAATTAGTTTCTGAACATATATATGGCATATAGAATACACTGTACATTAGTATTTTGTGCCAAAACCCACTGTCATCAAGTTGATTCTAACTCATAGTGACCCCAAAGGACAGAGTAAAACTGCCCCATAGGGTTTCCCAAGGCTGTAAGTCTTCACTGAAGCAGACTGCCACATCTGTCTCCTACAGAGAGGCCGGTGGGTTCGAACCACTGACCTTCCAGTTAGCAGCCAAGTTCTTTAACCACAGAGCCACTAGGGCTCACTGCTGTAATGTACAGTGATTACATAAGCAAATTCTGAAACAAACTGCCTGGGTTTAAATCCTAACTGAATTTATCACCTGGGTGATCTGGGAACATTACCTCTCACTGCCTCAGTTTCCCATTTCTAAAATGGGTCTTATTCAAAAGGTTGTTACGCAGGTTAAATAAAACACACAAATATATGGCACTTAGAAAAAGGCCTTACACACAGAATGAACAGAATAAATGTTAGTTTTCATAATTATTAAGGGAATACAAACAAACGACTAGGTTGAAGGAACTTCCATTGAGAAAGAGTTCCAAAATTCATGTGTAAAGTCATTTACATCAACTGTTAAAGTTGTATGTTTAGATTCAAGTGATTACTGAGGTGTGTTATGATCTTGAACAGAGTTCTGGGGACTATACAGGCAAACTCTGCATGCCCTTCTCCTGCACATCCATTCCATCTCCCTTAGGAGCCCAGACATCATGTTATCAATTAAACCCCTCCCACACTGGTGGTGTACTGTTTAAGAGCTATGGCTGCTAACCAAAAGGTCATCAGTTCAAATCCACCAGGCGCTCCTTGGAAAGTCTATGGCACAGTTCTGCTCTGCCCTGTAGGGCTGCTATGAGTTGGAATAGACTCAGTGGCAATGGGTTTTTAACGGGTATGAGGTAACTGTTCAGTTCTTAAAGACATACCCAAAGCAACCACTAACACAAAAGTATAGTAAAAGGTTCTTATTTCAGAGTAGCAAATCCTTTTTCTAACACAGTGGTGAATTAGGGTGGACTGTGGATCAAGAAGAGCCCTGGTGGTATAGTGGTTAAGAGCTCAGCTGGTAACCAAAAGGTCAGCAGTTCGAATCCACCAACTAGTCCTTGGAAACTCTATGGGGTAGTTCTACTCTATGCTATAGGGTCTCTGTGAGTTCAAATCAACTAGGGTCTCTACGGGTTGGAATCAACTTGATGGTGACAAGTTTGGTTTGGTGGGTGTCATGGATTGAATTATGACCCTAAAAAACGTGTGTTTCAACTTGGTTAGGCCATGATTCCCACTATTGTGTAGTTGTCCTCCATTTTGTGATTGTAATTTTACTTTAAGAGGATTAGGGTGGGATTGTAACACCACCCTCACTCAGGTCACCTTTCCCTGGTGTGTGGCCTGCACCACCTTTTATCTCTCCAGAGATAAAACGAAACGGAAGCAAGCAGAGAGGTGGGGGCCTCATACCATCAAGAAAGCAGCACCAGGAGCAGAGCATGCCTCCTGGACCCAGGGTCCCTGCACCTGAGAAGCTCCTTGACCATGGGAAGGCTAAGGACAAGGACCTTCTTCCAGAGCCGAAAGAGAGAGAAAGCTTTCCCTTAGAGCTGATGCCTTGAATTTGGACTATTAGCCTACTTTAATGTGAGGTATTACATTTCTCTTGGTTAAAGCCATCCACTCATGGTATTTCTGTTATGGCAGCACTAGATGATGAAGACAGTGGGTCAAGGTGGAAGAGGTGGATGAAGGACAAAAAAAGAAAAATGGACAACAGGAGAAATATAAGAATTCAGAGAACTGTGAAAATTTAATTCCTAAATATACTTTCTTTCTCCTCCCTATAACTAGAAGGACTTTTCTCATATACAGCATATATAAGTAAATCCTTGCAATATTTAAAACACTTGGATTTTTGTAAAACTCATTCTCTGAAAACTCATGGTGGCCCCATTAATTTGTGGCTTAAAAACAACTCAGAACTAAAAAGAAGCATAAATAAATAAATAAAGGCACCGCTGTCATTTGCGGGTGATGTTCTTTTCCTGCTATCCACAACCCACACACTCGGGTTAATTTTCCAGGGTCAGCGTTCATAGACCATCCTCTTTCTCTCACCACCACCCCACCATCCTTAATTATTTAGAAAAGGCAGGGCCAGTCAGTGCTCCAAACATCAAGTTTTCTCTCCAAAATGCCAACTCACACTTGGGGAGCAGGCTACATTCTCAGCTATCAGCACTTCCACTAGCCCCTGCAAATAAGGAATGTGTCTCCCCTGAACTGTTCATTGTAACTAAAAAAAAAAAAAAGTAAAAAACTGTTTCTTAAAAAAAAAAAAAAAAAAACAGGCATTTCCCGATTACCCACCCATCCCACTCTCCCACACCCAGTGCTCCCTCACCACACACACACTCAAATATTTCATACCAAGGGTGTGTCCTAAGCACGGGGTCTGGCTCCGCTCTTCTTTTACACCCCTTGGAGGCCTCTGGAGAAACCATACCTTTGGTTGGCAATTCCCTGAACCCTGCCTATTCAAGCTGTCACTTATTCAAAAAGGCAGGTGAGTCTTCAAGTGAGGTTTTTAAAACGAGTTTAAGAGGAGCCAGGTGATATGCCTACTCACCCTCAAGTTTCTCAAAGGTAATAATTTTTTAAGATGTTTACAATGTCTCAACTATGGGTTAATTAAATCCCTTAGGATGGTGGGCATAAGAAAATCCTCCATCTCAATGCCCCCCATTTCAAAAAAAAAGAGGGGGAATCTCCAAAATTACAAATTTGAATTTCTACATATTTGATTGAACTAAGGAGTAAGTTCCTCACATGTGTTATTCTTGGTCTGAGTCCTGGTGGTGCAGTGGGTAAGAGCTAAGCTGCTAACCAAAAGGTCTGCTGTTTGAATTCACCAGCTGCTCCTTAGAAACCCTATGGGGTAGTTCTACTCAGTCCTATAGGGTTGCTAAGAGTCAGAATCCACTAGATGGCAATTGGTTTGTTTGTTTTTCAATCTTTGGCTGAAAGGTGGACTTTGTTATCAGTTTATTAAATCAACTGGTAATTTGCTGGATATTCCTCATACAGGAACTTATGATGTCTTCAAATCCAACCAATCAGGTTTAGGAAGAGAGAAACTTCTCTACCTTAGCCTCCCTGCCACTCCCACACCTTTTTCATTGATTTCCATGCCCTGCTTAAGTAACATCACTCATCACTTCTCACTGTCTAGGTTGTTTGAGCCAATTCATGGCAGTCGATTCCACCCGAGCCCTAGGATACCCTCATTTACATACTCTGCCCTGTTGTTCCTTTACCCATGGCTGACTACATCTCCCCTTGAATGTCTACTAGGCATCTCAAACTTAATGTGGTTCAAATAAAATTCTTGGTCCAAGCGTCTTATTTACCTTCCAGTCTTCCTTATCTCAGCAAGTGTTCTCACTATCCTCTGGGTTGTTCAGGACAAAAACCTAGGAATCATCCTTGATTCCTCTCCTTTATTCAAATCTTACATCCAATCCATTGATACATATTCTGGACTCTTGGCTCTACTTTAAAATAAATCCTGACTCTATCCACTTCTCACTACCTCCACCTTACAGCCACCATCATCTCTTGGTTAAAACTGGACTCCATGCCACCAATCTTCTCTCTTACAATCTACATAACAGCATCATCTCAGTGGCTTCTCATGGCGATTAGGAAAAATTCCCAAATCCTTCCCATGGTCTTTCATGATGCGGGGCTTGCCCACCATACTAACCTCATTTCCTAACAGTCTTCCCTCAGTTCACTCCACACTAGCCATGACTTATTTCCTGAGCTTCCTCAAACATGCCAAAACACTTGGTTATTTAAGGGCCTCAGAAACAACTCTTTCCTTTATTGGCAATATCCTCCCTCCAGAACTTCATACAGCTATTCTCTCCTTTGATATAGTTCAGTTATCTCCTCAACTATCCTGATCCCATAAGCCTCTACTGACTATTAATCTAAAACAGCTCACCCCACTCATTCCCTCACATGCAACTCTGTCTTATTTTCAAAATATTTAGCTCTCCTTGACATTTTTTTAATTATTACCTGTAAATGTGTTTTTTGTGGTTGAGAATATATGCAGCAAAACATACCCCAACTCAACAGTTTCTACCTGTACAATTTAATGACATCGGTTACATTCAAGTTGTGCAACTATTCTTACCCTCCTTTTCTGAGTTGTTCCTCTGTCATTAACATAAACCCACTGCTCCTTAAGGTTCCTATCTAATCTTTTCAGTAGCTGTTGTCAATCTGATGCCACACAGAGAGTTCTTAAAAGAGCATATGCTTAAGGTAGACCATTTTTATTAGTTAAGTAAGCCAATGTTCTGGAGCCCTCGTGCAACAGTGATTAAGTGATACGGTAGCCAAGCAAAAGAAGAGCAGTTTGAATCCACCACCTGCACCTTGGAAACTCTATGGGGCAGTGCTATTCTGTCCTACAGGGTCTCTGAGTCAGAATCAACTCAACAGCAACAGTTTGGTTTTTTCTTTTTTATACTTCGGTTTTAAGATGATTCAAGGGAATGCTTTTGGTGTAATGTTTAAAGATTATCTCACGGCAATAGTTTCAGGAATTCATTCACCTTCAATGGCTCCAAAAAGTCTAGGGTTCATGAGAATTTTAAATTCTGTTCTGCATTTTCCCCCTTTTAATCAGGGCTTTTCTATGGACTCTTTGATCAAAATGTTCAGCGACAGTAGCTGGGAACCTTCTGGTTCTTCTGGTCTCATGGCATGCTAGATGTTCTTTTAAAAAACATGAGTGGATGCTGAAGGTTATCAAATACTTATTTTATTACACCTATTAATATAATCACATTTATTTTTCCTGTACATATAGCAAATTATACTGATTCATTTTTGAATGTTAAACTAACCTTGAATTCTTGGGATAGACCCAACTTGGTCATAATATATTCTTCTTTAGAGTATTGCTGGATTTGTTTTGCCTATTTCTTTTTATATTTTGCATCTATATTCATCAGTCACATTGGCCTGTAATTTTCCCATCTTCTGCTACTCTTGTCAGGTTTTGGTATCAATATTCATTCTACAAGCTTTATAAAATGAGTTTCGGTATATATTTCATTTTATATTGAAGAATTTGTGAAATATTTCTTGAATATTTGGCAGAATTTGCAGGAAAAGCCATCTGACATGAAGTTTTCTTTTTGAGAATAGTTTGAGCTCTAATTCAATTCTATGAACAGTTGTGGAATTACTTTTGCTTCCTGTTTCTTCTTGAATCGTTGTTATTAACTTACACGGTATGATACATTTGCCTACTTTATCTAAATTTGCAAATTTATTGGCTAATACGGTTCATAACATTCTCATATTACCTTTAAGTTCTGCAAGATCTGTAGTCATTTTCTTTCTAATTCTGATACTCGTTAGTTATACCTTCATTCTTTTTCGCTTGATCAATCTTGCCTAAAGTTTGTCAATTTTACTAGCATTTTCTAAGAATCAACTTTAGTCTTTGTTGATCGTCTGCTGCATGTATTCAATCATTAATAGAAACAAAAATTCCTATGAATGTTTGTTTCTGGTTTTTTCCCAACATTTTGAATGGATGTTTAACTCACTTATTTTTCAAGATTTGTTCTTTCCAATTATATTTTTAAGGCTATAAGTTACCTATATTATATTGTCTGTACTGCACAAATTTTTATATGCACTATGTTCATAATTGTTCACTTCAAAATATATTCTAATTTTCATTATGATGTCTTTTTTGACTCATACTATTTTAAAATATCCAAGCACATGGAGATTTTGTATTTTCTTTTTCTAAGATGGTTTTTTTTTTTTTTAATTATGGTGTACTTACATAGTATCCTCTATATTATTGCAGACTCTTGAAATTTGTTGAGACTTGCTTTATAACACAGTATATAGTCAATTTTTATAAACACTATGTATGTGCATGAGATGAATGTATATTCTTTAGTGGTTAGATAATACACACACATACACATATATCAATTTGGTATTTTTATACATGTTAAATCTTCTGTATCCTTGACAATTTATGGACTTCTATGTTTCTGAGGGGTGTGTTAAAAATCTATTATGATGCATGATGTCAAAAGGAGCCCCAGTAGTGCAGTGGTTAAGCACTCAGCTGTTAAACCTTTTGATTTGATCCACCACCTACTCCACAGGAGAAAGATATGACCGTTTCCTTCCATAAAGATTACAGCCTTAGACACCCTTTGGAGAAGTTCTACTCCATCCTATAGCCACTATGAGTCAGAATTGACTCAACAGCACACAAGAAAAAATGTATGATGTGACGGAAACTCAGGAGTATGAAGCTCAAAGAATTGGTCCTATCTTCAGGGTCAAAGGATGAAGGACAGAGAAAACAGCAGAGACTTCCAAAACCTTGGAAAAAAAGAGGCTGAGAGGACGATGTTTAGAGGTTTAAGGGCTTTGAAGGGCTACCACATATACTGAGAAGTCTGGAGTGCAATGTTCTTGCCTAAGGATGAAGACATACACATAAAGATCCTGACAAAACTTTAGGCTTGCACCTCTGGCTGATCTTTGGGCTCCATGGGGGCAGGAAGTGAAGGCTAAGGCAGAGTTTTAGGCTCTCTTGCTTAGCTTTGAAAGAACGCCCCAGTTCAGAGCCAATCTGCAAAGACTGGGATAATGTTACTTTTCCTTTTTGGCTACAAGCATTTAAAGAAATCACTGTCAGGTCATGAACTGACTGCTGACATAACAGAACAGAACTTCAGTGTCCACACATGAGAAGACATACAATCTTTGCAGAACTAGTTTGGAAACATCACTAAGCAAATGGATGACTGGCCGTCAAGAACAAACAAACAAAAAAAAAGCAAACCCTAATGACAGGAGGGAATCTGATTTCCAGAGTTACATTATAATATTTAAGATATACAGTTTTCAACACACTATTTCAAGTCATAAAAAGAAAAAGAAAAGGACGGTTCATTTGCTAAGAAGAAAGAAAGAAGAGAAATGAACAGAAAGCATCCCTAAGGAAACACAGATATTGGGATTACTAGACAAAAATTTTAAACCAATTGTCTTAAATTTCCTCAAAGAGCTAAAGAAACCATAGACAAAAAAAAAGGAAACCAAGAGAAGAATGTTATGAACAAGTAGAAAATATTAATAAAGAAATATTATACAAAAGAACCAAATAGAAATTATAGAGCTGAAAAGTTGAATACCTGAAATAAAAATTTCATTAGAGGAGCTCAACAGCAGATTTGAGCAAGAAAGCAGGAAAATGTAAACTTGAAAAAGCACAACTGAAATTGTTCTAACTCAGGAGCATAAAGGAAAAAGAATGAAGAAAATGAACAGAGCCTAAGGGACCTGCGGGACAACATCAAGCATACCAATATACTCATTAAGGAGTCCCAGAAAGGAAAGAAAGATGAAAGGACGGAAAGAATATTTGAAAACGTAATGACTGGAAGTTTCCCAAATGTCATCTAGATATCCAAGAAGCTCAATGAACTCAAAGGACAATAAATACAAAGATATCCATAGAGAGACATAATCAAAATGTCAAAAGACGAAGACAGAAACTTGAAAGCAGCAAGAGATAAGTGACCCCTAATGTACAAGAGAGTCTCAACAAGTTTAACTGTTGATTTTTCATCAGAAACCATTGAGACAAGAAAATAGTGGGATGATGTATTTAAGGTACTGGAAAAAAAATACAGAAACAAAACTATGAACCAAGATGTCAATATCTACCAAAACTATCTTTCAAAAAAGAAGGCGAAATTAAGACATGCCCAGATACACAAAACCTGAGGGAGTGTGTTAGTAGCAGAACTGCCTTATGAGAAATGCTACAGGGAATCATTCTGGCTGGCACGGAAGGACACTAGACAGTAACTGGAAGCCATAAAAACAAAGACTCCGTAAAGGTAACTACTTAGATAAAACAAAGTCAGTAATATTTTTATATCAGGCCTCTCTTTTTTTCATATATGATTTAAAGCACGAATGCATAAAAATACTTACACATCTCTCTTAATGGACACACAATGTATAAAGATGCAATTTTTGTAACAGCAAAGTAAGTAGGGGAGGTAACTGAGCTAAATAAAAGCAGAATGTTGTATACTGTTGAAGCTAAATTTGTATTAATTAAAAGAAGATTGTTATAAATATAAGATGTTAATTGTAATCCTCATGGTCACCACTAAGAAGTTAAAAAATATAAGGAAAGGAAATAAGATGAGAATCAAAATTGTAGACTTGAAAAAAATCAGTCAAACACAAAAGTGGACAGTAGTGAAGAAAATGAGAAACAAAATACGTATATGACCTACTACAAAGTAGAAGATATAAGTCCTTCCTTATCATTAATCGCTTTAAATATAAATAGATTATATTCACAATTGGGATCATTAAAGTTGTCTGTCAACTTTGTTGGACCATGATTCTGAGTGCTTTGGCAGTTATGATGTAGTTTAGCAGTCGTGTAACGATGCAATCACTTCCATGATGAGATGTGACATAATGTGATTACCTCCATGATGGGATCTGCTGTGAGTAGCCAATCAAATGTAAGGGAGTTTCCTCGGGGGTGGGGACTGCATCCAATATAGGTGGACTTTCTGGCAAGGCTCTTGAGCTTTTGCTCACTCTGAATCCTGCAGCTGGCTCCTCTTCATCTGATCTCAAGTTTTTGGGACTTGAACTCTCAGCTTACCTTCCAATTTTGGGATTCATCAGCCTCCGCAGTCTGTGAGCCGCGGCCTGCCAGCTTACCTGCCGATCTTGAGATTTGTCAGCCTTTGCAGCCTGTGAGCCACAGATCTGTTGTATGACCTGCAGATCTTGAGTTCTGCAGTCCCTGCATCTATGTGAGTCAGGAGAAGCCACCACCCTGACCCATGGACTTGAGACTTACCAGCCTCTACAGCCTCGTGAGCCATTTCCTTGATATAAATCTATTTATATATAAATACATATATATATACACCTCACTGGTTTTGCTTCTCTAGAGAACCCAGCCTAAGATACCAATTAAAAGGCAAACATTGAAAGAATGAATAAAAAAATCATTCAATTGCTATCAAGCTGATCTGACTCAGGGTGACCCCTCGCCCCATGTGTGTCAGAGTAGTACAATAGTACAGTAGTTCAATGGCTAATTTTTCAAAAGTAGATCACCAAGCCTTTCTTCCAAAGTGCCTCTGGGTGGACTCAAACCTCCAACATTTTGGTAGCAGCTGAATGCATTAACCATTTGTACCTCCCAAGGACTACAACATGTATCTATGTTTATTTCTGTATTACTTGTCTTTATACTACATATATACATACACACACACATAGACATCCATGAGTGGTTCATACAGATGCTCTGGACTTCAACTAGCAGGGCTCTATTAATTATTGATAGAAAAGTACTGATATCAATTATAAATGTGTATTTGTCCATTTCCCCTTTCAGATTTATTAGTTTTTGTATTTTGGAGCCCTGTTGTTAAATACATACACATTTAGGATTGTTGTATCTTTTTGGAGAATTGAACCTTTATTATGTTATGTCCCTGCTTATTCCCAATAATACTCCTTTTTCTGAAGTATAATTTGTCTGATATTAATATAGCTACTGCAGTAGAACTGGATAATTTTCAACCACTTCAAGAGGTAGCATAAGATCAAGAACTGATGGTATAAAAGGAAGAAATCGAAGCTGCATTGAAGGCATTGGTGAAAAACTACCCTCTCTCCACCATCTTCACTAACTCTGACACCAACTGTCCCTCACACAGCACTCCCTACTTCTCTGCTGGGTTCAATAATTCATTGCAATGGCCACACAGAGCTCACAGTCCATATTCATGATTATGGGGTTTATTAGGGAAGTAACAGTTATAACTCAGGCTCAAAGACACTCACAATACAGTTCTTCTATCAGGACAACCTCTTCCCTCCTGTGCTCATAGGCGTGCCTCTGCCTGGCCTTGGGGCTCTCTCCAAAGGCACTCAGCTTTCCTTCTCCATAGTCCATCATCTCCTATAGCCAGGTCCCTGTTGCTTGGTCTCTCCTGCCATGGCATCTTACCATCTTCAGGGTTACAGCTTCCTCTCTCTATCTCAGTCTCCTGCTTCTAGGAGCTTCTCAATACAGTGATCTCAGGTCCATAACATATGCTCAGCTCCTGGCTGTTCTTCCTTGATGGGAATTGAATCCTCCTCTTTGCTCTGGAACTGGTTCTCTTTGAAGGGAAAACTAAGCAATCCCCTAGGTGAGCCACAATTACCCTATCACACAGTCCTGCCCAAGCACCAGGGTGGATGTTATAAGACCATGGCTAGAAAGGCCACACAAAGTAAACAATCACATCACAGTACCTTGGACTCATTTTTCGAGTGAAGTATCAAAAATCCCATACGAACAGATTGGTAATGAACATAATCAATAGCAAGAACATTTTCATACTTATGTTTTCTGTATTTGGAAGAAATCTATAGCACTATTCTTATTTTGCCAATTCAAAGGGATCACAGAGATTAGTGGTAGATATTGCAGTACCAGAAAACTCTCTGGTGAAACAGTCTGTGAGCAGTCTTACAAACGTGGATATTCCACCAGAGTCAAAAGAATGACATTACATTAATCATCAAAGAGAACATTTCAAGATCTCGCCTGAAGTATAATGTTGTCACTGATAGGCTAATATCCACACACTTACAAGGAAGACCAGTTTATATGACTACTCAAATTTATGCACCAACCACTAATGCCAAAGACAAAGAAATTGAAGATTTTAAACAACTTCTGCAGCCTGAAATTGATCAAACATGCAATCAAGATGCATTGATAATTACTGGTCATTAGAATGTTAAAGTTGGAAACAAAGAAGGAAAAGTAGTTGGAAAATACAGCACTGGTGATAGAAATGATGCCAGAAATCTCATGAAAGAATTTTGCAAGACCAGTGACTCATCCACTGCAAATATCTTTCTTCACCAACATGAACGGCAGCTATACACGTGGACTTTACCAGATGGAATACACAGGAATCAAACTGACTACATCTGTGGGAAGAGAAGATGGGAAAACTCATATCATCAGTCAGAACAAGGCCAGGGATCAATTGTGAAACAGACTGTTAATTGCTCATATGGGAGTTCAAGTTGAAACGGAAGAAAATTAGAATAAGTCAAAAGGGGCAAAGTACGACCTTGAGTATATCTCACCTGTATTTAGAGACCACCTCAAGAATACATTTTATGTGTTAAACTTAACAACTGAAGACCAGGTGAGTTGTGGAATGACATCAAGGACATCACACATGAAGAAAGCAAGAGGTCCTTTAAAAGACAGGAAAGAAAGAAAAGACCAAAACGGATGTCAGAAGAGACTCTGAACCTTGCTCTTGAATGTCGGGTAGCTAAAGTGAAAGGAAGAAATGATGAAGTAATAGAGCTGAACAGAAGATTTCAAAGGGGGGCTTGAGAAGAAAAAGTATTATAATGACATGTGGAAAGATCTGGAGATAGATAACCAAAAGGGAAGAACACACTCAGCATTTCTCAAGCTGAAAGAACTGAAGAAAAAATTCAACCCTTGAGTTGCAATACTGAAGGATTCTACGGGTATAATATTAAATGACGCAGGAAGCATCAAAAGAAGATGAAAGTAGTACCCACAGTTACTATGCCAAAAAGGATTGGTCGACCTTCAACCATTTCAGGAAGTAGCATATGATCAGAAACCGATGGTACTGAAGGAAGAAATCCATGCTGCACTGAAGGAATTTGTGAGAAAAAAAAGCCTCCAAGAATTGATGGAATACCAACTGAGATGTTTCACCAAATGGATGCAGCACTGGAATCGCTCACTTGTCTAATCCCAAGAAATTTGGAATACAGCTACCTGGCCTATGAACTGGAAAGGATGCATATTTACACCTATTCCTCGGAGGGGACCCAGGCAGCACACGCAGACTCCACACAGATGCGGCTGACAGGGAAACGAAAAACCATGGGCAAGCAGCGACTGGTTTTGGAGCCTGGAGTGCAGCGTCCCAGAAAGGAAACCTTGGTGCTGGGCTTTGGACTAAGTGTGGGGGAGCCGATTGTGGCTTCCTGAGACGGTGTGAGCATGGATGCAGACCTAGCCCTCTGGGACAGTCTCAGCAGGGATCCAGCCAGCACACACGAGCGACACAATGCTCTGGAATCTCAGAAAAAACAGTCCTCACCAAACAACATAAGTAACTTTGTATATCTTGCCAGGCTACTCTCTTCTATATATCTGATTCCACCCCTCATTGCCCCAGCCAGCTTCATTAACATTGGAATTCTCTGTGCCAGAGAGAAGTGCACTGCTCAATTTTTTCTTCTTCTTTTCTAATCCATTCTCCTGGCCTGAGAAAAGCAGCATTTAACAATCAAAGAAAAAATCCTTCCCTGACTTCCCTAAACTGGAATAACAATACAGAATCAGCTCCATCCAGGCATTAACAGACCCATAGTCTTTGGCTTTCACCCTACAGGTAACTAGGTGGCTATTATAATGCAAAGGCAATTCTGATAGAGATCTGACCATAATTGTTTTAGCTCGGCAGTGGAAAGGCAAGTTTTGGAGGTCAGATACCTCTCTAGCTATTAAAAAGAGCCGTTGCTGATCCACAGCAGTGAACTGACGGCTGAGACTCCACCCACACCACCTAGCCTAGAGGGGTCTGAGAATAGTGACGTCTACCCAAGCATTAGGTGCCTAAGATACAGCTGCAGAGCCTACCCACCAGAGTGCTGTACAGAATAGAGCCACACCTACCTCACTGACACTTGAAGGAAGGCTGTCAGCATCCTGCCCTCCTCGAAATGTGACCCCCTGCCACTAATAGAAACTGGTGCATACAACCATCACCACTACTCCTCTAAGATAATAGGTGAGAGGCTACACCACACACTAGGTGACCAACTGTCAGGACACCTGAGCTGATTCTATTCAAGAATAGTGAATAGACTCATACACTTAAATACCTGGTAACAGCTCAGGCAAGCTGGTAACAGGACGTAAGTGATTCAAAAGCTACAGCAATCACGATACCACAATCTAGTAGCCCATTTGAATGTATTGTAACAAAACAAAACAAGAAGACTCAGTGAGCAAATATAAAAGAAAATATTACAGTATCTTATAGATGGCTCAGAGACAGCAGTCGCCATCAAATCACATGAAGAAGCAGGCCATGATTTTTTCTACAAACACTCAAATCAAAGAATCAAAATCATTGCCAGATGTAGATACATTCCTAGAATTGCCAAATGTAGAATATAAAAAAATTGTATACAGAATGCTTCAAGACATCAGGAATGACCTCACAAATGAAATAAGGCAATCTATAGAAAAAGCCAAGGAATACACAGATAAAGCAGTTGAAGAAATCCAAAAGATTATTCAACAACATAGTGAAAACATTAATAAGCTGTAAGAATTCATAGAGAGAC
Source organism: Loxodonta africana (assembly GCF_030014295.1). NCBI lineage: Eukaryota > Metazoa > Chordata > Mammalia > Proboscidea > Elephantidae > Loxodonta > Loxodonta africana. Next base: position 114,200 of record NW_026975057.1, read on the forward strand.
AGCATTCAGAAATCCAAAAGATTAACAATAAACTCAGAGAATCAGACAACTCAAGAGGAAGTCAGAGGAGCAGAATAGAGGAACTGGAATGCAGAGTGGGGGAGCTGGAGGATAAGGCAATTGACACAAATATAGTTGAAGAAAAATCAAATAGAATTTAAAACTATGAAGAAACCCTAAGAATCAAGGGAGACTCTATCAAGAATAATTTGCATGTGATTGGAGTTCCAGAACGGGGAGGGATAACAGAAAATACAGAGAGAATAATAGAAGATCTGATGGCAGAAAAATTCCCTGGCATCGTGAAAGATGAAAAGATATCTACCCAAGATGCTCATCGAACCTCATACAAGATACATCCCAAAAGAAAATCACCAAGACATATCATCAAACCTGCCAAAACCAAAGATAAAGAGAAAATTTTAAAAGCACCCAAGCATAAACGAAAAGTTACCTACAAAGGAGAATCATTAAGTTTGCACTATTCGGCAGAAACCATGCAGGCAAGAAGGCAATGGGATAACATATACAGAGCACTCAAAGAGGAAAAACTGTCAGCCAAGAATCATATATCCAGCAAAACTCTAAAACATGAAGGTGAAATTAAGATATTTACAGATAAACACAAGCTTAGAGAATTTGCAAAAACCAAACCAAAACTGCAAGAATTACTAAAGGAAATTCTTTGGTCAGAAAATCAATATCAGATACCGACACAACACAAGGTCACAGAACAAAACATCCTGATATCAACTCAGATAGGGAAATCACAAAAACAAAATAAGATTAATTAAAAAAATTGCTCAAAACAGGGAATCATTGATGTCATTATGTAAAAGATTACAATAGTGAAAAAAGAGGGACTAAATAAGGAGACACAGATCTTACATATAGAGAGGAAAACAAGGCGATACAGGGCGAAACAACTTAGGTTTTTACTTAGTCAAACCGGGGTAAATATTAAGGTAACCACAATGAGGTCTAACAATTCCATACTTCAAAATAAAAACCAAGATAAACATAACGACTCAACAAAATAAATTCAACTACTATAAAAAGGAGGAACACACATTCTCCAAAGAAAAACTCAGCACAAAAAAGTAAATGGAAAAATAAAATTGTCAAAAACAGGCATCAAAATGACAGCACTAAACTCATACTTATCTATAATTACACTTAATGTAAATGGACTAAATTCACCAATAAAGAGACAGGAAGTTGCAGACTGGATAAAAAAAACACGATCAGCCTGTATGCTGCCTAAAAGAGACACGCTTTAGACTTAGAGACACAAATAAACTAAAACTGAAAGGATGGATAAAAATATATCAAGCAAACAACAATCAAGAAAGAGCAGGAGAGGCAATATTAATTTCCAACAAAATAGGATTTAAAGTTAAATCCACCACAAAGGATAAAGAAGGACACTACATATGATTAAAGGGACAATTTACCAGGAACATATAACCGTATTAAATATTTATGCACCCAATGATAGGGCTGCAACATTCATAAAACAAATGTTAACAGAATTAAAAAGGGAGACAGACACCTCCACAATTATATAGGAGACTTCGACACAACACTCTCGGTGAAGGATAGGAAATGCAGTAAGAAGCTCAATAGAGACACGGAAGATCTAATTGCTACAATTAAACAACTTCACTTCATAGACTTATACAGAACACTCCACCCAACAGCTGCAAACTATAATTTCTTTTCTAGTGCACATGAAACATTCTCTAGAATAGATCACATATTAGGTCATAAAACAAGTCTTTGCAGAACCCAAAACATTGAAATATTACAAAACATCTTCTCTGAACAAAAGACCATAAAAGTAAAAATCAATAACAGAAAAACCAGGGAAAAGAAATCAAATGCTTGGAAACTGCACAATACCCTGCTCAAAAAAAGACTGGGTTATGGAAGACCTTAAGGAGGGAATAAAGAAATTCACAGAATTCAACGAGACTGAAAACACTTCCTATGAAAACCTTTGGGACATGGTGAAAGCAGTGCTCAGAGGTCAATTTATATCAATAAAGGCACACATATTAAAGAAGAGCCAAAATGAAAGAACTGTCCCTACAACGTGAACAAACAGAAAGAGAGCAACAAAAGAAACTGTCAGGCACCAGAAGAAAGCAAAAAATAAAAACTACAGCAAAATTAAATGAATTAGAGAATAGAAAAACAATTGAAAGAGTTAACAAGGACAAAAACTGCTTCTTTGAAAAAATTAACAAAATTGATAAACCATTGGCAAGACTGATTAAAGATATACAGGAAAAGAAACCAATAATCCAAATAAGAAATGGGATGGGCCATATCACAACAGATCCAACTGAAATTAAAACAATCATATCAGATTACTACAAAAAATTGTACTCTAACAAATTTGAAAACCTAGAGAAAATGGATGAATTCCTAGAAACACACTACCTACCTAAACTAACACAAACTGAAGTAGAACAACTAAATAGACCCATAACAAAAAAAGAGATTGAAAAGGTAATCAAAACACTCCCAACAAAAAAAAGCCCTGGCCCTGACGGCTTCACTGCAAAGTTCTACCAAACTTTCAGGGAAGACTTACCACTACTACTGAAGGTATTTCAAAGCATAGAAAAGGACAGAGTACTACCTAACTCCTTCTATGAAGCCAGCATAACCCTGATACCAAAACCAGCTAAAGACAGCACACACAAAAAAAGAAAATTACAGACCTATATCCCTCATGAACATAGATGCAAAAATCCTCAAGAAAATTCTAGCCAATAGAATTCAACAACATATCAAAAAAATAATCCACCATAACCAAGTAGGATTTATACCAGGTATGCAAGATTGGTTTAATATTAGAAAAACAATTAATGTAATCCACCACATAAAAAAAAAGACAAGAACGACATAATTTTATCAATTGATGCAGAAAAGGCATTTGACAAAGTCCAACACCCACTCATGATAAAAACTCTCAGCAAAATAGGAATAGAAGGAAAATTCCTCAACATAATAAAGGGTATTGATACAAAGCCAATACCCAGCATCATCCTAAATGGAGAGAGCCTGAAAGCATTTCCCTTGAGAACGGGAAACAGACCAGGATCCCCTTTATCACCGCTCTTATTCAACATTGTGCTAGAGGTCCTAGCCAGAGCAACTGGGCTAGACAAAGAAATAAAGGGCATCCAGATTGGTAAGGAAGAAATTCAATTGTCTCTATTTTCCAACGACATTATCTTATACACAGAAAAGCCTGAGGAATCCTCAAGAAAACTATTAAAACTAATAGAAGGGTTCAGCAAAGTTTCAGATTACAATATAAACATACAAATCAGTTGGATCCTCTATATCAACAAAAAGAACATTGAAGAAGAAATCACCAAATGAATATCATTCACAGCAGCCCCCAAGAAGATAAAATACTTAGGAATAAACCTTACCAAAAATGTAAAAGAGCTATACCAAGAAAACTACAAGGCATTACTGCAAAAAACCAAAAGGGACCTACGTAATTGGAAAAACATACCTTGCTCATGGATAGGAAGACAACATTATAAAATTGTCCATTCTACTAAAAGCCATCTATAGATACAATGCACTTCCGATCCAAATTCCAATGACATTTTTTTAAAACGATGGAGAAACAAATCACCAACTTCATATGGAAGGGAAAGAAGTCATGGATAAGTAAAGCATTACTAAAAAAGAACAAAGTAGGAGGACTCACTCTGCCTGATATTAGAACCAATTATACTGCCACAGTAGTCAAAACAGCCTGGTACTGGTACAACAACAGACACATAGACCAATGGAACAGAACTGAGAATCCAGATATAAATCCATCCACATATGAGCAGCTGATATTTGCCAAAGGCCCAGTGTCAGTTAATTGGGGAGAAGACAGTCTTTTTAACAAAAGGTGCTGGCGTAACTGTATATCCATCTGCAAAAAATGAAACAGGACCCATACCACACACCATGCACAAAAACTAACTCCACATGGATCAAAGACCTAAACATAAAATCTAAAAAGATAAAGATCATGGAAGAAAAAGTAGGGACAACATTAGGAGACCTAATACAGGGCATAAACAGAATACAAAACATTACTAAAAATGACGAAGACAAACCAGATAACTGGGAGCTCCTAAAAATCAAACACCTATGCTCATCTAAAGACTTCACCAAAAGAGTAAAAAGACCACCTACAGACTGGGAAAAAGTTTTCAGCTAAGACATCTCCACCCGGTGCCTGATCTCTAAAACCTACATGACTCTGCTAAAACTCAACCACAAAAAGACAAACACCCCAATTAAAAAATGGGCAAAGGATATGAACAGACACTTCACTAAAGAAGACATTCAGGCAGCTAACAGATACATGAGGAAATGCTCTCGATCATTAGCCATTAGAGAAATGCAAATCAAAACTACAATGAGATTCCATCTCACTCCACCAAGGCTGGCATTAATCCAAAACACACAAAAAAATAAATGTTGGAGAGGCTGTGGAGAGACTGGAACACTTATACTCTGCTGGTGGGAATGTAAAAGGGTATACAACCACGTTGGAAATCAATTTGGTGCTTCCTTAAAAAGCTAGAAATAGAACTACCATACAACCCAGCAATCCCACTCCTCGGAATATATCCTAGAGAAATAAGAGCCTTTACACAAATAGATATATGCACTTCCACGTTTATTGCAGCACTGTTTACAATAGCAAAAAGATGGAACCAACCAAGGTGCCCATCAATGGATGAATGGATAAATAAATTATGGTATATTCACACAATGGAATACTGCACATCAACAAAGAAGAGTGACGAATCTGTGAAACACTTCATAACATGGAGAAACCTGGAAGGCATTATGCTGAGTGAAATTAGTAGCAAAAGGTCAAATATTGTATAAGACCACTATTATAAGATCTTGAGAAATAGTTTAAACTGAGAAGAACATATTCCTTTGTTGTTATGAGGGGGGGAGGCAGGGAGGGTAGGAGAGGGGTATTTACTAAAGAGATAGACAAGAACTACTTTCGGTGAATGGAAGAACAACACTCAACACAGTGGAGGTCAGCACAACTGGACTAAACCAAAGCAAAGAAGTTTCCTGAATAAACTGAATGCTTCGAAGGTCAGCAAAGCAGGGGCAGGGGTTTGGGGACCATGGTTTTAGGGGACATCTAAGTCAACTGGCATAATAAAATCTATTAAGAAAACATTCTGCATCCCACTTTGAAGAGTGGCATCTGGGATCTTAAATGCTAGCAAGCAGCCATCTCAGATGCATCAATGATTCTCAACCCACCTGGATCAAGGGAGAATGGAGAACACCAAGAACATAAGATAATAACGAGCCCAAGAGACAGAAAGGACTACATGAACTAGAGACTACATCATCCTGAGATGAGAAGAACTAGACAGTGCCGGGCCACAACCAATCACTGCCCTGACGGGGAACATAACAGAGATCCCTCGAGGGAGCAGAACAGTGGGATGCAGACCCCAAATTCTCATAAAAAGACCAGACTTAATGGTCTGACTGAGACTGGAAGGACCCCAGTGATCATGGCCCCCACACCTTCCGTTTACCCACTACGGGAATCATCCCCAAAGCCAGTTCATCAGACATGGGTTGGACTAGACAATGGGTTGGAGAGGGATGCTGGTGAGGGGTGAGCTACTTGGTTTGGGTGGACACTTGAGACTATGTTGGCATCTCCTGCCTGGAAGGGAGATGGGTGGGTAGAGGGGCTTAGAAACTGGCAAAATGGTCACGGAAAGAAAGAGTGGAAGGAGGGAGTGGGCTGTCCCATTGGGGGGAAGTAATTGGGAATATGTAACAAGTTGTGTATAAGTTTTTATGTGAGAGACTGGCTTGATTTGTAAACTTTCACTTAAAACACAATAAAAATTATTAAAATAAAAAAAAAAGAAGCTGACCCATGATTGCTTCAACAAGCTCTCAGAACTAAGACTCAAGGAATCTTCTCGATGAAGGTGCAATCCTGGAATTACCGGATACAGAATACAAAAGATTAATATACAGAACTCTCAAAGATATCAAGAAGGAAATGAGGCAAAATACAGAACAAGCCAAGGAACACAAAGATAAAGCAGCTGAAAAAATTAAAAAGGTTACTCAAGCACATAATTAAAAATTTAATAAGCTGCAAGAAACCATAGAGAGACTGCAATCAGAAATTCAGAAGATTAACAATAAAATTACAGAGTTAGAAAACTCGATAGAAAGTAAGAAGAGCACAACTGAAGAACTGGAAGGCAGAATTACTGAGATAAAAGATAAAACTCTTGGGACCAATATATTTGAAAAGAAACCAGATAAAAGAATTTTAAATGAAGAAATCCAAAGAATCATGTGGGACTTTATCAAGAGAAATAACTATGAGTGATTGCAGTACCAGAACAGGGAGGGCTAACAGAAAATACACAGGGAACTGTTGAAGATTTGTTGGCAGAAAACTTCCCTGATATCATGAAAGATGCTCATCAAATTCCACATAAGGTGATCTCAAAAGAAAGTGACTGAGACATATAATAATCAAACTTGCCAAAATCAAACATAAAGAGAATTTTAAGAGAGGCTAGGGATAAAGGAAGTCACCAAAAACGGAGAGTAGATAATAATAAACTTGGACTACTCAGCAGAAATCATGGAGGCAAGAAGGCAATGGGATGACTTATACAAAATATTGAAGGAAAAAAATTGCCAACCAGGAATCAAACCATAACCCTGGCCCTCCGGCCTTAGCCCTCTAACTCTAGCCCCTAAGCCCTAAGTCCCAAAGCCCCTAAGACCCTAAGCCCTTAGGTCCTAACCCCCAAGGCCCTAAACTCTAACCCTAACCCAAACTCTAACCCCTATACCCTAAACCCTAAATCCTAACACCTAACCCCTAACCACCCTAACCTTAACGACCCTAACCCTAACCCTAACACTCGAACCCTAACCCTCTAACTCTAACCTGAAACCCTAACCCTCTAACTCTAACCCTCTAACCCTAGCCCTCTAATCCTAGCCCTAAACCTAACCCCAACCCCCAAACCCAACGCCAAACCCTAAACCTCAAATCCCTAGCCCTAAACCTAAGAATGAGTCTAAGCCTAACCCTATCACTTAACCCTAAACTGTAAACCCTAACACTTAAAACCCTAACACACAAAACCCTAACACCCTTAGCCCTAACACATTCAACCCTAACACCCTAAATGCCAAAACCCTAAACACTAACATCCTTAACCCCAACCCCTAAACCCTAAACTTAAACGTTAAACCATCTAGCCCTCTAACCCTAATACCCTAACACTAAACCCTAAACCCTAACCCCAGCCCCCAGCCCTAACCCTCACTCTAAGCCTTAAACCCTAAACCTTAAGTCCTAAACCCTAGGCTCTAAGCCCTAAGCCCTAAACCCTAAGTCCTGAAACCCTAAACTCTAAGCCTTAAGCCCTAAACATAACCCTCTAACCCTAAACCCTAAAACCTTACCCCAGACCCATCCCACACCCCTAAACCTGAACCCCTAAACCCTAGCCCTAACCCCTAACCCTAAACCTCTAAACCATACCCCTAATCTTCTAACCCTAAACCTCCAACCCTAACCCTCTAACCCTAACTCTCTAACCCTAACCACAACACCAACCCCAACCTCTGAACTCTGAAACCCTAACCCCCTAACCCTAAGCCTCTGAACCCTAAGCCTAAACCCTCTAACCCTAAACCCTAACCTTCACCTCCTCACACCCTCACCTTCTCACTCCCTCACTCTATAATCTTCTCACCTCTAACCCCCTCACCCTCTAACCCCTCAACCTCTAACTCCCTCAATCTCTAACCCCCAAACCTCTAACACCCACCCTCTTACCCCAAACCACATATCCCAAACAAACTCAACACCAACCCCAACCCTAAACCTAAATCCTGACCCCTAAAACCTAACCCAAACCCTACTGACTAAACCCCAAAACCCTAAACCCCCAAAACTGTAAACCCCAAACTGCAACCCCTAACACCTAACCTGTAAATCCAAACTCTAACCTCAAACCCTAAACCTAACCCTAACACCTAACCCCAACCGAAAAACCCTAACCCAAACCCTAACAACCCTAACCCTAACATCCCTAACCCCAAAACCCTAACCCCAACCCCTAACCCCAAACCCTAACAACCAGAACTCTAACAACCCTAACCCTAACATCCCAAACCTCAAACCCTAACACTTTTTGTTAGCAGCCGTAGCACTTAACCACTAGCCACCAGGGTTTCCATGAGCAGTCACAGGAATAGACATATGCACACCCGTGTTCACTGTGACATTATTCACAGTAGCAAAAAGATGGAAACAACCTAAGTGCTCATCCACGGAGGAATGGATAAACAAACTACAGTACATACACACAGTGGAACACTACACGACAATGAAGACCAATGATGAATCTCCGAAACATCTCACACCATGGATGAATCTGGAGCGCATCATGCTGACTAAGTCAATCACAAAACGACATATACACTAAGAGACCACGATCATAAAAACTCATGAAAACATTTACACACAGAAACAATCCTTGATGTTCACCAGGCAGACGGAGAGTGGGTAGAGAAAAGCTAACTAAACAATAACCAAAAAAAACAAACCACCGCCGTCGAGTCGATTCCAGCTCATAGAGACCCTATAGGACAGATTAGAACTGCCCCATAGAGTTTCCAAGGAGCGCCTGGTGGATTCGAACTGCAGACCTTTGGTTAGCACTGGCAGGTCTTAACCACTATGCCATCAGGGTTTCCAACCAAAGGACAGATATGTGGTAACTCTGGTGAAGGAAGAGACGGTACACAAGACTGGGAATCAACCTCAGCCTCACTCTAACCCTAACCATAACCCTAAACCACTTGTGCCCTAGCCTAGTAACCCCAGCCCTAACCCCAACCCCCAGCCACCTAAAACCTATACCCCTAAACCTAACTCCCAAACCTCTAACCCCCCAACCTGAACCCCTAACACCAAACCCTAACCCCTAACCCTAATCCTCTAACCCTTCTGCATCTCTGGGCTTCTCGACTCTCCGTCTATTTTCTCCCTCCAAATCCTACTAACACTCAGTGGAATTTTGAAGTTTCAGCTGTGCTTTGCTTCTTGTTGTCTCCACTGGTCCCATCAAGGCACTGCAACATTTATTTGCTCTGCTTCACTATTGAGTTCCAAAACCATGGCTTAGAATCACCTGACACTGAACCTCAGCGATTGGGCGCAAGGCCGCGAGAGGGCGTGCGCACCGCCGGTTCTGTTCTGCCCACCAGACCCTCCGAGCATGGGAACCTCCTGGACCTAAGACTGGACGAACTGGGTACCGCTCCAGTGGCGACAGCAGAAGCTTTTCTTCCCGAGGGACCCAACGCCCCAGGGCGCTCTCTCAATACTCCCATTAATGCTATGATTATCCTAACCCACTCCTTCTGCGAGACCTAGTGGGTCCTCGACCAGGCCCAGCCTTCACGACCCGCACCCCCCTGCCGTGGTCATGTACAGGAACCTGCAGGGCCGCGCCCTCCCCGCCCAAGCTCTGCCCCTCCACACCCTGATGCCCTGCAGGCCTCTACTAGGTCCCCGCCCAGGGGAGAGTTGTCGCCCCGCACGGGGGGGGGGACCACGAGGAAACATTCGGAAACCACCCCCCAGGCACGAAGCCGACTGCCCCTATTGAGACCGTGTGAGCAGGGCTGCCCCGCCGACTGGGGCCTGCAGGGCATCACTCACGTTTGTCAGCTTCTCACCGCCCTCTGGGCTCAGGGTCCCAGAGCAGCCAATCCCCCCCGGAAGGGGGGGGCGGTCCGTCCGCAGGGGCTGGAAGATCGGGTTGGTGCCCATGGCCGGAGCGCTTAAAACCCTTACAAGCCCTCATAAACCGTCAGCTCCAGACCTTCAGATGTCAGCCCGAGAGACACCTAATCTCCAACCTAAAAAAAAAAACCACATCTGTTGCCATCGAGTCAATTCTGACTCATAGCGACCCTATAGGACAGAGTAGAACTGCCCCACAGAGTTTCCAAGGAGCGCCTGGTGGATTCAAACTGCCAACCTTTTGGCTAGCAGCCTTAGCACTTAACCACTACGCCACCAGGGTAACCCACTGAACCCACTGCCACCAGGGTAGAGGCTCCAAATCCCACCAGTTTGAGGAACCCTCAAATCCCCTCAGCACCAGAGACCGCGTCCACAGCTACCGCTACACAGCGCCACACAAACGTTTAAGTTAACAAACAACATGGGCGCTCAGGACCCCTTCCTGCTACCCCCACCCCCGCCACCCAGAGGGGGAGCGGGACCCGGCATCCACACTGTTAACACACACTGAATCGCTGCTGCTTCCACAAGGAGTAGGATCCCCGCGCTGCTCCACAGATTCCCAGGACCCCTTCCTTTCCAGGTGGGGCGGAGGCCGCGCCGACGCCCCAGCCCCGAGAGTAGACCAGCCCAGCCGGGCGCGGGCGAGGGCGCGGGGTGCCTCAGCCTCCCAGGCACAGCGCCCAAAACAGTAAGGGGCAGCGGGGCCTTGGGCGGGGGATCCCTCTCTCCCCTGTCCCTGGCACCCTACGGAGTCTGGTGGGGGTGGGACGACGAACGGGGGCGAGTGCCCCGTCCTCAGTCTGGAGTCTCACCCCCCCCGGGCGAACTCTGGGCCTTGGTTTCCCCCCGGCACAGGGAGCAGGTGGGGGCGGGGGGGCAGGAGCCCATCACCCAGCTTGGCCCGCAAACCCGCCCCGGGCAGAGGAGGGACCTGGGCGCAGCCCTGGACACGGCCTTTCTCCCCAAGCCCTTCAAACCCCCAGGCCCGAGGGCACTCCGCAGCTGGATCCCGCGGCTGGACCCCGCCCCCGCCACAAGTCCATGGGGATGAAATTTCGCAGACCAGCTGCGTCTCCCGGGCCAGAGGCTCCCTCTCGCAGCCCTTACAGAGGCTGCGTCCGCCCGGCCCCGCACCGCGTCCGCCCCTGGGGATCACTCGGGAGGGGGTACGCCGGAGGGGGCGATGCCAGCTGCTAACCCAACGTCCGGACTCCCCAACCTCTGGAGCCCACGGGCTGCTGGGACTGGGAACCGCCCTCCTGGCGCCTTCCCTCCACACCTTCGAGGGGCCGGGCTTGTTCAGTCTGGGAGCGGGTCCCTCCACCCACTTGCCGGAGTTTCCTACCTTTCAGAAACCACGGCACGGAAAGCAGCACGAACACCGTCCGCTCTAAGGCGCGCCACCTGCCCGGGCCCCTCACCAACCGTCCCAGCGCGTCCGGGAGTAACTGGCTGGACGGCGAGGAACATGGCTGCCGGCCCCGCCCAGCGGCCCGGGTAGGGGGCAGGCGTGGGGGGGTTGGGCCTCCAGAGGGGAGGGTGGGGTCTAGAAGCAAGGACAACGCCAAGGTGTGCGGGGTGAGGAGACAGGAGACGTCAGGAGAGGGCCCTCTCACATGCAGAGTTAAGTATTGAAGGTGCAACGGTTAAGTGCTTCGCTAACTGAAAGGTGGGCCGTTGGAACCCACCAGCTCAGGGGTTGAAAAGATCTGGAGATGGGCTCCCATAAAGATTCTAACCAAACAAAATCCGAACCAGTTGCTATTGAATCAATTCCGACCCTATAGGGCAGAGTAGAACTGCCCCACAGGGTTTCTAAGACTATAAGTCTTTACAGAAGCAGACTGCCATGTCTTTCTGCAAAGAACCAACTGGTGGATTCGAACTGTCCACCCTTTGGTTAGCAGCCGAGCTCTTAACCACGGTGCCACCAGGGCTGCACCATAAAGACTGCAACCTAGGAAACCTTGTGAGGCAGTTCTAAGTTGTCATACAGGGTTGATATGAGTTAGAATCTCTTGATGGCACACAACCATGATTGTACTAAGAAAAATTCCTCCAAGCATCTGCCTACATGACCCCTGAAGCACATATGCATGCACGCTATCAAAGCAGTGCGGCCAAAGACAGGAAATTGGGATAGAGACATTATAGACTGCACACTGAAAAGTGATTTCTGAGGGGCATGCAGCTCAAGCGGAGGAGGTAGCATACAACTAAATGCCCTTCTCCTTCTATTGTTCAATGGTCTTCAGAAAGAATGTGTCCCAGGAATTAACTGTAGCCCAGGAGAACTTGAAGACAGCAAATACAGAGGACCGGTCAGGATGCTTCTGCAGTGGTCAGGGTGAGGAGTGATGGTGGAAGTGCAGGTGGGAACAGTGGGCAGGCTTGAGGTGTACTTTGGAGCTTGAGCTGCCAAGAATTGCTGGTCAATCAGACGTATGGGATGAGGGGAATGGAGAATCAAAGGTGACTTCTAGAATTCAGGCTACCATGAGCGCATGGTCACCAGAGCCATTCTCTACCATGTGGAAAACCATGGAGGAACAAGCTTGAGAAAATGACCAAAAGATTTTTTTCTGTACATGTTAGATTTGGATGTCTGAGGTCATCCAAGTGTGGAGAACAGTTCCCAGCTGTGGATACCACTCTGAGGTAGAGTAGTTTTCTGGGTTCTAAGAATTTGAAGATCATCAGCCTATAGCTGATTTGAAAGCCACTGGTGGTGCAGTGGTTATGCATTCGGCTGCTACCAAAAGGTCTGCAGTTTGAATCTACCAGTCGCTCCTTGGAAACCCTGTGGGGAAGCTCTACTCTGTCCTATAGGGTCCCTATGAGTGAGAATCCACTCAATAGCGACTTTTTGTTTTGTTTTGTTTTAATACTAAGCTCAGAAAAGTTGTGTGTCAGGGTTGTATTTTTTCGCAATACTTATTCAAGCAGTTCAAAAATACCAGCCACTCCTTGGAAACCCTATGGGTCAATTCTACTCTGTCCTTTAGGGTCGCTATGAGATAGAATTGACCCAACAGCAATGGACTTAGAACTTGGACTTAGAGGAGCCCTTTCTTTCTCAAAGCTGAAAGTTTTACTTCATACTTTTTAAAAACTGCCATGTCTCATGTTACGTGGCTACCCTTACAGGAGCATTTTTGGTGCTAACTTGACTTGCCCTTGGTGAAGGGCTCTGTATTCATTTTCTAGGGCTGCCATAGTAAATTACCAAAAACTCAGTGTCTTTAAAAAAACATATAATCCATACAATCCAAGAAGCTGGATCATATGAAGAAGAAGGGGCACCAGGATTGGAGGAAGACTCATTAACAGCCTAGACATGCAGATGACACAACCTTGCTTACTGAAAGTGAAGAGGACTTGAAGCACATACTGATGAGGATCAAAGACTTCAGCCTTCAGTATGGATTACACTTCAACATAAAGAAAACAAAAATCCTCACAACTGGAACAATAAAAAAATCACAATAAAGAGAGAAAATACTGAAGTCGCCAAGGATTTCATTTTACTTGGATCCACAATCAACACCCATGGAAGCAGACTTCGAGAAATCAAATGACATATTTTATTGGGCAAATCTGCTACAAAAGACCTCAAAGTGTTAAAAATCGAAGATGTCACTTGGAGGACTAAGGTGTGCCTGAACCAAGCCATGATATTTTCAGTCACCTCATGTGCAGCTAAAGCTGGACAATGAATAAGGGAGACAAAAGAACTGAAACTTGAATTATGTTGTTGGTGAAGAATAATGAATATACCATGGACTGCTAGAAGAATGAACACACCTGTCTTGGAAGAAGTACAGCCAGAATGCTCCTTAGAAAGGTGGGTGGCAAGACTTGGTCTCACGTACTCTGGACATATTATCAGGAGGAATCAGTCCCTGGAAAAAGACATCATGCTTGGTAAAGTAGAGGGTCAGTGAAAAAGACAAAGATCCTCAATGAGACAGATTGAGACGGTGGCTGCAACAGTGGGCTCAGACATAGCAATGAGAAAGGCCCAGGCCTGGGCACTGTTCCGTTCTGTTGTACACAGGGTCTCTATGAGTTGGAACTGACCCAACAGCACCTAACAACAACATCATAAACTCACTAGATCTCCCGGGGGTAGAATGTCACATTCACTGTGGAGTAGATAGTTTGTCTGTTTGTTTACCATATTTACTAATACTATGATTTACATTTGATAACTTCCACAATCTGTTGGATCGCTTTTCTTTGGAATGGACACAAACATGCATCTCTTGCAGTCTGTTGGCCAGGTAGCTAGCTTCCAAATTTCTTTGCATAGTGGAGTGGGCATGTACAGGGCTGCATCTGTTTGTTGAAACAACTCAGTGGGTATTCTGTCAGCTCCTGGAGCCTTGTTTTTTGCCAGTGCCTTCAGTGTAGCTTGGACTTCTTGCTTCACTACTACCAGTTCTTCATCATATGCCACCTCATGAAGCAACTGAGAGTCGACCATTTCTTTTGGTACTGTGACTCTGTGTATTCTTTGCATCTTTTGTGTGTGTGTGCTTTAAGTGAAACTTTACAAATCAAGTCAATCTCTCATACAAAAACTTGTATACAGCTTGCTATGTGCTCCTAGTTCCTCTCCCACTAATGAGACAGCACACTCCTCTCAGCCCTGTATTCCCCGTGTCCATTCAGCCACTTTCTGTCCCTCTCTTCCTTCTCATCTCTCCTCCAAACGGGAGCTGCCCACATAGTCTTATGTGTCCACTTGAGATCAGAAGGTCACTCTTCACCACTATCATATTCTATCCTATAATCCAGTCCAATCCCTGTCTGAAGAGTTGGCTTTGGGAATGGTTCCAGTCTTGGGCCAACAGAAGGTCTGGGGACCGTGACCTCCAGGGTTCCTCTAGTCTCAGTCAGATCATTAAGTCTGATTTTTTTATGAGACTTTGAGGTCTGCATCTCACTGTTCTCGTGCTCCGTCAGGGATGCTCTGTTTCGTTCCCTGTCGGGGCAGTCTTCAGTTGTAGACGGGCACCATCTAGTTCTTCTGGTCTCAGGCTGATGTAGTCTTGGATTTACGTGGCCATTTCTGTCTTCTGGACTCATAATTACCTTGTATCTTTGGTGTTCTTCATTCTCCTTTGCTCCAGGTAGGTTGAGACCAATTGATGCATCTTAGATGGCCGCTTGATAGTGTTTTTAAGACTGCAGATGCCACTCACCAAAGTGGGATGCAGAATGTTTTCTTAATAGATTTTATTATGCCAATTGACCTAGATGTCCCCTGAAAACATGGTCCCCCAACTGCTGCCCCTGCTACTCTGGCCTTTGGAGCATTTGGTTTATTCAGGAAACTGCTTTTGATTTAGTCCAGTTATGCTGACCTCTCCTTTGTTGTATGATGTCTTTCCCTTCACCTAAAATAGTTCTTGTCTACTATCTAATTTGCAAATATCCTTCTCCCTCCCTTTCTCCCCACCCTCATAACCATCAAAGAATATTTTCTTCTCTGTTTAAACTATTTCTTGAGTTCTTATAATAGTCTTCTCATACAATATTCGTCCTTTTGCAACTGACTAATTTCACTCAGCATAATGCCCTCCAGATTCCTCCAAGCTATGAAATATTTCACGGATTCATCATTGTTCTTGATCTGTGTGAAGTATTCCATCGTGTGAATGTACCACAATTTATTTATCCATTCATCTGTTGATGGGCACCTTGGTTACTTCCATCTTTCTGCTATTGTAAACAGTGCTGCAATGAACATGGTTGTGCATGTATCTGTTCATATAAAGGCTCTTATTTCTCTAAGATATATTCCAAGGAGTGGGATTGCCATATCCTATGGTAGTTCTATTTCTACCTTTTTAAGGAAGTGCCAGATTGATTTTCAAAGTGGCTGCACCATTTTAAATTCCCACCAGCAGTGAATAAGTGTTCCAGTCTCTCTACAACCTCTCCAACATTTATTATTTTGTGATTTGGAATTAATGGCAGCCTTGTTGGAGTGAGATGGTATCTCCTTGTAGTTTTGATTTACATTTCTCTAACGGGTAATGATTGTGAGCATTTCCTCATGTATCTGTTACCTGCCTGAATGTCTTCTTCGTTGAAGCACCTGTTCCTATCCTTTGCCCATTTTTTAAATGGATTATTTGTCTTTTTGTTATTGAGTTTTTGCAATATCATGTAGATTTTAGAGTTCAGATGCTGATCAGAAATGTTATAGCTAAAAACTGTTTCCCAGTCTGTAGGCAATCAGTTTACTCTCCTGGTGAAGACTTTGGATGAGCATAAGTGTTTGGTTTTTAGGAGTTATCTAATTTCTCTTTGGGTACTTGTACATTGTTAGTAATGTTTTTGTTACAATCCCACCCTAATCCTCTTTAACATAAAATTACAATCACAAAATGGAGGACAACTACAGAACACTGGGAATCATGGCCTAACCAACTTGATACACACATTTTTCGGGGGGGACATAATACAATCCATGACATCCACCTTTTAGTATATTTTGGGGACTGGCTCTTTTAGTCAGAAATAGGTTGAATAAAAGTGCTTACTTACCAGTAGTTTACCAACAGTGTTGATGATGGATCCCCAGTTGGATACACATAATCACACTGACGTCATTTGCGGTGCCTCAGCAAGTCCCACTTGCCTTCATAACACTGATCTCTAGAACAAAACACAGCTCTGTAAGCAAGTCAGTTAAAAATAAAGGCATTGGATATTGAACATCACTAAAGACATAAGTGCATATTGGTTCTGTGCTGGTTGCCAGAATCTAATTCTCTTAATTAATTCATATTTTTTGTAGATATTTTTCTTGCTCCATATACCCAGAGCTCTGTGTACATATAATGAACATTCTACACGTAGTTTTCTCACAAATATTACCCAATATCATTCATTTTTTTGACCATTCACTCAATGTTCAAGAATAGATTGAAGTATAGGAAATATTCTTACGGTTATTTAACTCTAAGGATGAAGAAATTGCGTAGTGGGTCTTGGCTCACTCTAGAAATTCTCTACCTGATGCAGTTCCACACAGCAACACGGACCTTCATCTCAGCGCAGGAAGAAAGACAGCTTTGTCTCAATATTTGCCACTGCTCTTCACCTTCTACTAAGGTAAAAATTCTTCAGCCTGCCAAGAGCATTGTTCAAGAATTGGCTCCAAATCTCTCCTTGAAAAGTACAGTGAAAAATCTTATAAAAATGTTAAGTTTTATTATTAGGCAAACCACTATTTCATCAAATCATCGTCTCTATATAAATTTTTCACCACTATGTTTTTTTTTTTTATGTGGCTTAAGACAACAATCAGGTGTGTAATAATGTGTATAACACTACATTTCAAATTATAAAGTGATGTTCCAATGGTTTAAAGAGTTGGAGGGACTATTGTGGCTAGAGAATACTGAATCAAAAAATATTTTGACATGAAAGTTTCAACAACAAATATGTTCCATAGCTATAGGTGTACTTGTAGGTAAATGTTTAATGTAATAATTCGGATGGTTAAAAAAGACAAAAACAAATAAAAACACATTAAACAGCAGAATAAGTCAATAGATATCTATTGTCATGACAGATACAAACAGAAAACAAAGAATAAAAAATAAGTGCAGCAGAGGTTACCAGCGTTATGTAAAAGAGAGGAGCATCTTGACACCGAAATAAAATAGCTAGATGCTTCAAAATGTGCATCCAGCAGCTTTTCCCTTTAGCAGCTATTGCAATTTCTGATTTATTGGAATTAAACTAGTTGTCCATGTCATTCAAGTATTATTTTAATGCAATAAATCATTTTACAAGTCCCATGCTGTAGAAAAAATGCTTAAATCATTACATAAACATAGCTTTGCTCACAACTCTTCCCATTCTGAATGCATTACTTTTCCCTTTACCACTTCCTAAATAGCTGTGAAAATCTTCACAGCGCTGTGAACCCAAGTTCTAGTCCCACCACCATTTTATGTGATACTGATCACTGTGTGTCCCTGTGAAGTCTTTTTTTTTTTTTAACATCCTATATATATATATATTTTTTTATAGCACTATGGTCACTATTGTCGACTCAACATGTTTACTGCCTTATTGCGCTCTTTACCTGTTGTTGAAGCCTTGTTATTTACTTTTAAATGTCTTTCTTATTTCTCCACCTTAAGACTTAAAACAGTGTTTCATTTTATTTGCTGTTGTTTTTTTCTTTTATTATATTCTTGTCCACTCAGAGTTCAGGCATGATTAAAAAGTAATTACATTTTTGTGGAGACAGAATGGGATTTAGAATCAAGTTTCAATTACCTGGGTTTTACTTCCTTCATTGACTAGCTGTATATCGGCAATACTTACTGACTATAAAACTTAATTTCAACATTTGTAAAACAGGTTACAATCTATCTATGCTTTTTTTAGATATATACATTTCTTTTTAATTTCAAAATATAAATTCACCAAAAATGATGTTAACATTTAGATTTTTCTTGTGTTAAAAAAAACTAAACCAAACCTGTTGTCATCAAGTTGATTCCAACTCATACCGACTCTATAGGACAGAGGAGAGCTGCCCCATAAGGGCTTCCAAGGAGTGGCTGGTGGATTTGAACTGTAGGCCTTTTGGTTAGCAGCCAGGTTGGAATCCGCTACATCACCAGGATTCCTTTCTTGTAATAAGTCAGATAAATTGATAAGCTTATATTCCAGCTATGTATTTAGTGCATGAAATATGTCAAAGAGAATTATGTAATGTTTAAAATTTTAAATGTAAATTGATCAAAAATTATAATAAATTCCAAATAAGTAAGATAAAATGATTAGCTCCAGATCTCAGTAGGGGTTTAAATGCCTTTGAGACCAGTTGGTGCTCCTGTTTTCACCCATTCTCAATGGCACAAACTCAGCATCAGTCCCTGAATAGTGATTATGATACTAACACGGTAGACAGTCAGGAGTGGTTGGGCTACTATTTTCACATGTTTTGCTGGCTAATAGATTTAAATTATCTTTACTGTCTAATATTTCTTATCTTTTACTTTTGGAGAATGAAGTCAATTGTTCATGTCGTATTATGTATGGTACAGCCCAGAGTGTTTGTAGTGTTCAAGACTTTAAATTTCTCACCACTTTCATCATTACTTTTTTGTATAGGAAACTCAGGAATCAAATAGATATTTTATACTGTCCAGCAATGCTTACATTGTAAGTATAAAGTGGGAGCCATTATAACGTTAAGGGAAATATCATTGATACAATGTTGGCTTTTTAATTACGCAGATTTTTATTTGTAATCCCACTCTGCCCTTAATTGGCTGATGACTTTAAGTATGCTTCTTTACTTTCCGTAGCCTTGATTTACTCACCCACAAAATGGGATGATGACCCTCATCTGGAAAGAATATACATATATATATATACATACGTATGAAACTTACTTCTGACAATGGATGAAACAAAGCCAATACTGACAAATATTGCTATTTCTTCTACCTGCCTTCTTTACTCACTCCAAGCTTCTAGACAGTTTGCTCAGATACGTTTCCTTCCTTCCCGTCTTCTTTCTTTCTATGCTACCTCTTTTTGTTTCCCTTCCAGTTTCATTGTGAATTCACAAACACTAGGTTGAATTTCAGTGTTTATATGCTATTGGGGGTATGCATCTAAGTAAGCAATTTACCTTCCTGAAATTAAAATATAGATAATTCCTGCACTGCCTGCCTCACATGGCATGCGAAAGTTATTTAAAATAGTAAGAAAATATAAATATGTTACTTATTATCTATTGAATCCATACATCAGGCTAGATAATTTAACTGTCATGTTGAAGTGATAAATTTATAAATATAGATATTAATATTTTGTTATTAATGTAAGAAGAGTAAGTTAGAAACCTAATATGAAGAGCAGGTGAGGATTTCAAAAGGATTGGTTCTCAGAAGGGTAGGACTAGAACAGTAATAATCAAACAAAATGTAAAATATGTTCATAGCAGGAACATACAGAAGGTTGCTTCTACAATGGTGTTTAAAATAGAATAATGTATATTTGACTAGACAATCATTTATGGGAATAAAAAGATTAAGAAAATTTATCCTTACCTGCAAAATCTTAGAACCAAAAAACCAAACCAAACCCAGTGCCGTCGAGGTGATTCCTACTCATGGCGACCCTATAGGACAGAGTAGAACTGCCCCATAGAGTTTCCAAGGAGCGCCTGGCAGATTCAAACTGCTGACCCTTTGGTTAGCAGCTGTAGCACTTAACCACTATGTCACCAGAGTTTCCACAAAATCTTAGAAGCAACAACATATTCATCATATTTCATCCAGAACATTCCTGATGTCCTGCAGTCATGCATTTGAACTCATTTGTGCAGAAACATTCGTTTTTATAGCTACTTACCTTCCTGGTGGTTACATCATTGGCTCCTAAAGACCAGAAAAAGAACCAAATGCAATTTGGCTGTCTTGACTGGGTCCCAAAGAAGACTCTTAAAGTTAAACAAATGAACAGAAATATCTTAAACAAGCAATATCTTCTAGGTGCAACTGCTTGTGTGTGGCACGAGGAAAATAAACACTAATCAAGGTAACTTAATTCTCAGTGAAATGAAACCTCATATGGAAACACGGGAATTTTACTCTTCCTTGATAATTACATCATCTAGAATCATCTCATGTGAGATTTTTATCATAAAGGAAGGGTTCATGGAAAGGAGATGTCTGACTGGAGCCAGCTGTGGATTATTCTTAATTGCCTCTCCACTCTCACATTCCCAAAAGGAAGGAGGATATCAGGGCTTAATATGACTCAAGTAAAGCATGAGAAAATGGAATATGTTTACAAATGTCAACACAACTATTTGTAAAATAATTCGATATTTATTAAATCTTTTTGTGAGAAATGAAGTGGCTCTAATCAGACTTAAATAAATGGGTTGACTAATTTTTTTTTTGTTAATATTTGAATGTACCATGCAACTAGGTTGATGGAAGTTGTATATAAAAGTTATCCAAATCACTCAGTAGGATGATTTCGAAGAATCTGAAAAAAGTTAGGAAAATAAATTTGAAATACTGTGGCACTATGAGTCAACCAGAATTACAGAGCGTTCAGTAAATTGGAGTAAAAAAGAACTGAAGGTATCATTTTCAAATTGATTGTTGTTGTTAGGTGTCATCAAGTCTGTTCTGACTCATAGCCAACCTATGTATCACAGAACAAAACACTGCCTGGTCCTGTACCATTCTTAAAATCGTTACTATCCTGGAGCCCATTGTCGCACCCACTGTGTCAATCTCTCTCTTTGAGGGTCTTCCTTTTTTTCCGCTGATCCTGTACTTTACCAAGCATGATGTCCTTCTCCAGGAACTGATCTTTCCTGACAACATGTCCAAAGTATGTAAGACACAGTCTCGCCATCCTTGCTTCTAAGGAGCATTCTGGTTGTACTTCTTCCAAGACAGATTTGTTCCTTCTCTTGGCAGTGCATTCAATATTCTTTGCCAACGCCACAATTCAAAGGCGTCAATTCTTTTTTGGTCTTCCTTATTCATTGTCCAGTTTTCACATGCATATTAGGCGATTGAAAACACAATGCCTTGGGTCAGGCACACCTTAGTCTTCAAGGTGACATATTTGCTTTTCAACACTTTAAAGAAGTCCTTTGCAGCAGATTTGCCCAATGCAATGTGTCTTTTGATTTCTTTCTTTTTTTTTTTTTAATTTTTGTTGTGCTTTAAGCGAAAGTTTACAAATCAAGTCAGTCTCTCACACAAAAACTTATATACACCTTGTTACATACTCCCAATTGCTCTTCCCCTAATGAGACAGCCTACTCCCTCCCTCCACTCTCTCTTTTCATGTCCATTCCTCCAGCTTCTAACCCTCTCTACCCTCTCCTCTTCCCTCCAGACAGGAGATGCCAACACAGTCTCAAGTGTCCACCTGATCCAAGAAGCTCACTCCTCACCAGCATCCCTCTCCAACCTATTGTCCAGTCCAATCCCTGTCTGAAGAGTTGGTTCCTGTCCTGGGCCAAGAGAAGGTCTGGGGGCCATGACCACCAGGGTCCTTCTAGTCTCAGTCAGACCATTAAGTCTGGTCTTTTTACGAGAATTTGGAGTCTGCATCCCACTGCTCTCCTGCTCCCTCAGGGGTTCTCTGTGTTCCCTGTCAGGGCAGTCATCAGTTGTAGCTGGGCACCATCTAGTTCTTCTGGTCTCAGGCTGATGTAGTCTCTGGTTTATGTGGCCCTTTCTGTCTCTTGGGCTCTTAATGACCTTGTGTCCTTGGTGTTCTACATTCTCCTTTGATCCAGGTGGACTGAGACCAATTGATGCATCTTAGATGGCCGCTTGCTAGGGCCGAAGACTCCAGATGCCAATCTCCAAAGTGGGATGCAGAATGCTTTCTTAATAGATTTTATTATGCCAATTGACTTAGATGTCCGTTGAAACCATGGTCCCCAAACCCCTGCCCCGGCTACTCTGGCTTTCGAAGCGTTCAGTTTATTCAGGAAACTTCTTTGCTTTTGGTTTAGTCCAGTTGTGCTGACCTCCCCTGTATTGTGTGTTGTCTTTCCCATCACCTAAAGTAGTTCTTATCTACTACCTAAAGTAGTTCTTATCTACTACCTAATTAGTGAATATCCCTCTCCTTCCCTCCCTCTCTCCTTCCCTCCCTCCCATCTCTCTTAACCATCAAAGGATATTTTCTTCTCTGTTTAAACTATTTCTTAGTTCTTATAGTAGTGGTCTTATACAATACTTATTCTGTTGTAACTAATTTCACTCAACATAATGCCTTCCAGGTTCCTCCATGTTATGAAATGTTTCACAGATTCATCACTGTTCTTTATCAATGCGCAGTATTCTGTCATGTGAATATATCATAGTTTATTTATTCATTCATTCATTGATGGGCACCTTGGTTGCTTCCATCTTTTTGCTATTCTAAACAGTGCTGCAATGAACAGAAGGGTGCATATATCTATTCCTGTAAAAGTTCTTATTTCTCTAGGATATATTCCAAGGAGTGGGATTGCTGGATCTTATGGTAGTTCTATTTGTAGCTTTTTAAGAAAGCGCCAAATTGATTTCCAAAGTGGTTGTACCATTTTACATTCCCACCAACCGTGTGTAAGTGTTCCAATCTCTCCACAACTTCCCCAACATTTCTTGTTTTGTGTTTTTTGGATTAATGCCAGCCTTGTTGGAGTGAGATGAAATGTCATTGTAGTTTTGATCTGCATTTCTCTAATGGCTAACGACCATGAATATTTCCTCATGTATCTGTTAGCTACCTGAATGTCTTCTTTAGTGAGGTGTCTGTTCATATCTTTTGACAATTTTTTAATTGTGTTATTTGTCTTTTTGTAGTTGAATTTTTGCAGTATCATGTAGATTCTAGGGATCAGGCACTGATTGGAAATGTCATACCTAAAAACTTTTCCTCAGTCTAGGTAATCTTTTAACTCTTTTGGTGAAGTCTTTGGATGAGCATAGGTGTTTGATTTTTAGGAGCTCCCAGTTACCTGGTTTTTCTTCTGCATTATTAATAATGTTTCATATACTCTTTATGCCATGTATTAGGGCTCTGAACAGTGTCCCTATTTTTTCTTCCATGATCTTTATCATTTTAGATTTTATATTTAGGTCTTTGATCCATTTTGAGTTTGTTTTTGTGCATGGGGTGAGGTATGGGTCTTGTTTGATTTTTTTGCAGATGGATATCCAGTTATGCCAGCATCATTTGTTTAAAAAACTGTCTTTTCCCTATTTAAATGTTTTGGTGCCTTAGTCAAATATCAACTGCTCATATGTGGATGGATTTATGTCTGGATTCTCAAATCTGTTCCAGTGGTCTATGAATCTGTTGTTGTAGGAGTACCAGGCTGTTTTGACTACTGTGGCAGTATAATATGTTCTAAAATCAGGTAGAGTGAGGCCTCCCACTTTATTCTTCTTTTCCAGTAATGCTTTACTTATCATTAAAAAATGTCATTGGACTCATTAGACATGGATTGGACTGGACAATGGATTGGAGAGAGAGATGATGAGGAGTGAGCTACTTGTATCAGGTGGACACCTGAGACTATGTTGGCATCTCCTGTTTGGAGGGAAGATGGGACGGTTAGAAGCTTACAAAATGGTCACCAAAAGAGAGACTGGAAGGAGGGAGCGGGCTGTCTCATTGTGTAGTAAGGCGGATATTATAAGTTTATATGTGAGAGACTGACTTGATTTGTAAACTTTCACTTAAAGCACAATACAAATTATTTTTAAAAAGTTGGAATTTGGCTCGGAATTGCATTAAATCTATAGATTGCCTTTGGTAGAATAGACATTTTTATAATGTTAAGTCTTCCTATCCATGAGCAACGTATGTTTTTCCACATAGGTAGGTCTCTTTGGGTTTCTTGCAGTAGTGTCTTCTAGTTTTCTATGTTTAGGTATTTTACATCTCTGGTAAGATGTATTCCTAAGTATTTTATCTTCTTCGGGGCTATTGTAAATGGTATTGATTTGGTGATTTCCTCTTCGATGTTCTTTTTTTGGTGTAGAGGAATCCAACTGATTTTTGTATGTTTGTCTTGTATCCTGATACTCTGCTGAACTCTTCTATTAGTTTCAGTAGTTTTCTGGAGGATTCCTTAGGGTTTTCTGTGTATAAGATCATGTCATCTGCAAATAGAGATACTTTTACTTTTTCCTTGCCAATCTGGATGCCCTTTATGTCTTTATCTAGCCTAATTGCTATGGGTAGGACCTCCAGCACAGTGTTCAATAAGAGTGGTGATAAAGGGCATCCTTGTCTGGTTCCCGTTCTCAAGGGGAATACTTTCAGGCTCTCTCCATTTAGGATGATGTTGGCTATCGGTTTTGTATCAATGCCCTTTATTATGTTGAGGAATTTTCCTTGTATTCCTATTTTGCTGAGAGTTTTTGTCATGAATGGTGTTGAACTTTGTCAAATGCCTTTTCTGCATCAATTGATGAAATCATGTGATTCTTGTCTTTTGTTTTATTTATATGATGGATTACATTAATGGTTTTTCTAATGTTGAAACATTCCTATATACGTGGTATGAATCCCACTTGGTCATGGTGAATTATTTTTTTTTGATATGTTGTTGAACTCTATTGGCTAGAGTTTTGTTGAGGATTTTGGCATTTAAGTTCATGAGGGATATAGGTCTGTAATTTTTTGTGTGTGTGTGATGTCTTTACGTGGTTTTGGTATCAGGGATATGGTGGCTTCATAGAATGAGTTTGGGAGTATTCTGTCCTTTTCTGTTCTCTGAAATACCTGTAGTAGTAGTGGTGTTATCCCTTCTCTGAAAGTTTGGTAGAACTCTTCAGTGAAACTGTCCGGGCCGGAGCTTTTTTTTGGGGGGGGGGCAGTTTTTTGATTACCCTTTTCGCTTCGTCTTTTGTTATGGCTCTATTTAGTTGTACTACCTCTGTTTGTGTTAGTTTAAGTAGGTAATGTGTTTCTAGGAATTCATCCATTTCTTCTAGGTTTTCAAATTGTTAGAGTACAATTTTTCAGAGTAATCTGATATGATTCTTTTAATTTCAGTTGGGTGTGTTGTAATATCGCCCATCTCATTTCTTATTCGGGTTATTTGGTTCCTCTCCTGTTTTTCTTTTGTCAGTTTGGCCAGTAGTTTATCAATTTTGTTGATTTTTTTCAAAAAAACTAGCTTTTGGTCTTATTAATTCTTTCAATTGTTTTTCTGTTTTCTATTTCATTTAGTTCTGCTCTAATTTTTATTATTTGTTTTCTTCTAGTCTCTGTGAGTTTTTTTTTGTTGCTCTGTTTCTATTTCTTCAAGTTGTAGAGATAATTCTTTCATTTTGGCCATTTTTTCTTTTTGTATGTGTGCATTTATTGATATAAATTGGCCTCTGAGCACCGCTTTTGCTGTGTCCCAAAGGTTCTGTTAGGAAGTGTTTTCATCTTATTGGATTCTATGAATTTCTTTATTCCATCCTTATTTTTTTTTTTAATGTCTTCTATAATCCAATCTTTTTTGAGCAGGGTATTGTTTAGTTAGTGTTTGATTTCTTTTTCCTGCTTTTCCTGTTATTGATTTCCACTTTTATGGCCTTCTGGTCAGAGAAAATGCTTTGTAATATTTCAGTGTTTTGGATTCTGCTAAGGCTTGCTTTATGACCTAATATGTGGTCTATTCTAGAGAATGTTCCATGTGCACTAGAAAAGAAAGTTTAGTTGGTTGCTGTTGGGTGGAGTGTTCTGTATATGTCTATGAGGTCATGTTAGTTGATTGTGGCATTTAGATCTTCTGTGTCTTTACTGAGCTTCTTTCTGGATATCCTGTTCTTCAGCGAAAGTGGTGTGTTGAAGTATCCCAGTATTATTGTGGAGCTATCTATCTCACTATTCAATGCTGATAGAGTTTGTTTTATGTATCTTGCAGCCCTGTCATTGGGTGTGTAAATATTTAATATGGTTATAGCTTCTTGGTGTATTGTCCCTTTAATCATTATATAGTGTCCTTCCTTATCTTTTCTGATGGATTTAACTTTAAAGCCTATTTTGTCAGAAATTGATATTGCTACTCCTGCTCTTTTTTGCTTATTGTTTGCTTGATATATTTTTTCCATCCTTTGAGTTTTAGTTTGTGTCTCTAAGTCTAAGGTGTGTCTCTTGTAGGCAGCATATAGACAGATCGTGTTTCTTTATCCAGTCTGAGACTCTCTGACTCTTTATTGGTGCATTTAGTCCATTTACATTCAGAGTAATTATGGATAGGTGTGAATTTAGTGCTATCATTTTGATGTCTTTTTTTGTGTATTGACAGTTTCTTTTTCCCACTTGATTTTATGTGCTGAGTAGATTTTCTTTATATATTGTCCTTTCCTCATATCTGTTGTTGTTGATTTTGTTTCTGCTGAGTCTCTATTTTTTTTTTTTTTTAATGAGTAGGGTAGCTTGTCTCCTTTGTGGTTACCTTATTATTTACCCCTATTTTGCTAAATTTAAATGTAACTTTTATTTCTTTGTATTGCCGTATTTTCCACTCCATATGGAAGGTGTATGATAACATTTCTTACTCCCTCTTTATTATTCTAATGTTGTCTTCTTTTCTATGATAACATTGCTGTTACCCTGTTTTGAGGGTTTTTTTTTTTTTTTAATAATCTTGCTTTGTTTTTTTGGATTTCCCTATTTGTGTTGACTTCTGGTTGCTCTGCCCAGTGTTCTAGTCTTGGGTTGATACCTGATATTATCAATTTTCTAGCCAAAGAACTCCCTTTAGTGTTTCTTGTAGTTTTGCGTTGGTTTTTATGAATTCTCTAAACTTCTGTTTACCTGGAAATGTCTTAATTTCACCTTTCTATTTGAGAGACATTTTTGCTGGATATATGATTCTTGGCTGGCAATTTTTTCCTTCAACTTTTTATATGTCATCCCATTGCCTTCTTGCCTGTGTGGTTTCTAGTAGTCCAAGCTTATTTTTATTGGCTCTCCTTTCTAGGTGACTTTTCCTTTATCCCTAGCTGCTCTTAAAATTCTTTCTTTATCTTTGGTTTTGGCAAGTTCAAGTATAATCTGTCTTGGAGACTTTCTTTTGACATCTGCCTCATGTTCAGTTAGACGAGTATCTTGGATAGATATTTTCTCCTCTTTCATGATATCAGGGAAGTTTTCTGCTAAAAAATCTTCAACAATTTTCTCTGTATTTTGTGTTATCCCTCCCTGTTCTGATACTACAATCATTCGTAGGTTATTTCCCTTGATACAGTCTGCCATGATTCTTAAGCTTTCTTCATTTTTTTTAAATTCTTTTATCTGATTTTTCTTCAAACATATGACTGCCAAGTGCTTTATCTTCAAGTTCAGAAATTCTGCCTTCCATTTGCTCAAATCTGCTTCTCTGGCTTTCTATTGAGTTGTCTATTTCTTTATTTTTATTGTTAATTTTCTGAATTTCTGATTGCTGTCTGTCTATGGATTTTTCCAGCTTATGAAATTTTTCATTATGTTCCTGAATAATCTTTTTAATTTTTTCATTTGCTTTATCTGTATGTTCCTTGGCTTGTTCTGCACATTGCCTTATTTCCTTCTTGATGTCTTGAAAGGTTCTGCATATTAATGTTTTGTTTTCTGCCTCTGGTAATTCCAGGAATGCACTTTCATCTAGAAGATCCCTTGATTCTTTGTTTCGAGAGTTTGTTGAGGTAATTATGGTCTGTTTCTTTATGTGACTTGAAATTGACTGTTTTTTTTTTTTTTTTGAGCCATCTATAAGTTATTGCATTAGTTTATTTTATGTTTGCTTACTGTGTCATAGCTTCTTGCTTTGTTTTGTTTTGATATGCCCAGATGGTTGCTTGAGTGAGCTAACTTGATTATTTTCACTTTTGGAGCTCAGATGTCCTCTCACCAGATGGTTAGAGCTGTTATCAGGTAGATCAGTCTAGGAGTGCATTCAGTTTTCTTGTATGAATTCCGCTCAGGTGTCTAGGTAGCTGATCATCAAGTGTGTGGTGCAGGCTGTGTCCCACACCCTTAGAGGGGCAGGGGTGATTGTTGCAGGTACCTGTATCTGGTTGTAGCAGATGGTCATACTCTGAACAAGGCAGGGGGCTGAGAATCATCCCCCAAGTGTCTCTGAGGAAAGTGTGCCCCTATTCCCTAGAGTGTACAGTTGGGTGGGTTCTTCAGACGGACCATGGGCACCCAATATTTTTGGTTGTAAGGACTGAGAAGTACCAGTTATCCTCGGATCCCTTTGGCGGGTGGCTGGGTGACCTGAGTGGAGCCATCTGTCTTTAGGCCCCTGATATGGGTAGGTGAGGACCCTGTTTAATAGGCAAAGCAATGTCAAACATCAAACACCCACCTCTCCACCACACAGCTGAAATAGTTGGTGTTTGCCAACAGGGGCCTATTCTCCTGAAATAGGCCCAGACAGGTCCATGCAGAGGGGAAAGGTTGTTAAAGTCCACAGACCGTTTATGTCTGATCAGGAGCTGCTTCTGTCCTGAGCTTCCCCAGTTAATGGAGGTGGTAAATTATGTTTTTCCCCAATTGCAAATTTATTCCTTCTCAAAGCCCATGAGGATAGGTCTAGGCTCTCAACAGGACCTATCTCAGGCCCAGGGAAGTCAGCCACTGAAGCCATCTTGGGAGTAGGGGGGGCGGGGGGGGCAGAGTGGGGGGTGCAGTGAAATATATGCAGGTAATTAGCTTTTGCTGAGAGCGCCATTCTTCTCTGGTTCCAGAGGTCTGAGTAGGCTGTATGGCTGGCTGCTTCTCCCTGAGGAAACTGTGGCCGAACACTAGTACCAACCCGCCACTGCAGCTCCTGGGAATGGGGCCTAAGGGCTCCCCATGATTCAGGTCTGGTAACTCCTCTCCACTTCTGAACCATCTCTTCCTCCCCCTGCCCCTCAGTTCTTTTTCTAAGCTTGCCTTTGATACTCAGGGCTCCTAGCTTGTCATAAATATACTTGTTTCACTTGTTTTTTTCAGGTGTTTGTTGTAAAGAGAGCTCGCTGGAAGCGCCTGTCTATTCTGCCACCTTGGCTCTGCCTCTGGAAATAGCATCTTTTGATTTCTTGATTGCTGCTACTATGGTATTGATTGTGGATCCAAGTAAAATGAAATCCTTGACAACTTCAATCTTTTCTCTGTTTATCGTGGTTTGGCTTATTGGTCCAGTTGTGAGGATTTTTGTTTTTTTGTGTTGAAGTGTAATCCATAATGAAGGCTGTAGTCTTTGATTTTCCTCAGTAAATGCTTCAAATCCTCTTCACTTCCAGCAAGCAAGGTTGTGTCATCTGCATAATGCAGGCTGTAATGAGTCTTCCTCCAATTCTGATACCTCATTCTTCTTCATACAGTCCAGTTCCTCAGATTATTTGCTCAGCATAGAGATTGAATAGGTATGGTGAAAGGACACAACCCTGACATTCATCTTTCTTCACGGTAAACTACTCAGTCTCCCCATGTTCTGTCTGAACAATTGCCTCTTGATCCATGTACAGATTCCTGATAACACAATTATGTGTTCTGGAATTCCCATTCTTCACAATGTTATCCATAATTTGTTATGATCCACACATAGTCGAATGCCTTTGCATAGCCAGTAAAACACAAGTAAACATCCTTCTGGTATTGTCTGCTTTCAGCCAGGATCCATCTGACATCAGCAATGATATCCCTGGTTCCACTCCCTCTTCTGAATCTGGCTTGAATTTTTTGCAGTTCTCTGTTGTTATACTGATATTCAAATCTATTAATGTCCCGTTTATCTTACCATTAATAAGGACCAGTTATAAAAATATATAAATGGTCACCTAATGGTATTAAAAATATGATATTCAAGTCAGCTATTATAGGGACATCTTTGGTTTAGGGTCTGTCAAAACCAATATGCCTATTGTTCATAGGAGACACCTGTGATATCTCACTGGTTTCTAGTCATGCTTGTAGAGCAAGTCAAAATTTCACCCAAGCTCCTGTCAGTATTAATTATATAAAATACATATGGGTTGGGACGGGTGTATATCATCACCATTATCATCAGCAGCAGCACTTTTTTTGCATTATCACTAAATCAGTTAAAATTTGTGTTAACTGGGTTAAAAAAAAAAAACCTGAGTTCAAACTTGTATAATAATTACAGGTGCATGAACCCCTTCTAGAATAAATAAACAGTTGACCTAATTAGACAACATCTGGTTTAATTCATGCTCCAGAAATAATCACGACAAATGGGATTACTGTTATTGGTGAAATGGTTGGGTTATATCCTTGGAACTGGGCTTGAACTCTATCCTAGTTGATTGACAATCCACAAGTTTCATTGACTTAAAATGTGGGGATATTTCTCATTTATAATACCTCTTGGGTGTGAGTCAAGTGCAAATCTGCTCTGTATTATCATCTTTCCTATTTCATTTCTGGTTAGCAGCTCTTATGTTAGTCACTATCCTGGCAAATGCATAGGAATATGGATGGAACCAGGTAAATGGCACTTAATTCTTCTGTTTAAATGTGGAATCTTTCACTTCATTCGTATTCCATTTGCCCAGCAAGTCATATGGCAAATCCTGATGTGGAAGAGATGAGAAATACCCCGCTACTCAGGATGCACCAAGGATAACCCTTTCCCTTGTTTCTAGGTATAGTGAATTAATCATATACTTCATATACCATTAGGTCTGTACTTGGCTTCCATATCATGTTCCTATATTAGTCATGGAATCGACTCGAAGGCACTGGGTTGGGATATTAGTCAGAATTTTACTACAATAATGATGCATAAAAGACAACCACAAAATCTTAGTGACATGTAATAAAAAGTATTTCATGCAACTCTACAGATCAGCTGGGTTTTGAGTTCAGGTTGTTTCCATGCATCTCTTAATTTCCTTGGACAAGTTGAAGGGGCGGCAGACACTTGAGGCAAGTTCATCTCATGGTAGAACTTCAAGCTTTCAGAGGAGAAGTCTCTTACAGACTAGGCTGGGAAACACCACACTCACACTCATATCCACATTCCATTAACCAAGTAACATGGCCAAGACTAGTGTCAATGGGTCAGGAAATATACTCCTCCCATGGAGACAGTGTAGGTCTGTGGGGGGGGGGCAAGCAGGGGAATAATGTCAATATTTGGTGACTAATAATCTAATCTACACAAGTTGCATTCACTCATCCAAGAAATACTTTCTGGACACAAATATTTTTTTCAGATACCAAAGCAGGATGTCAAAGTATATGCATTCTAGTTGTTGTTAGCTGCCATCAAGTTGGTTCCGAGTTACGGTGACTTTATGCATAATAAAATGAAAGATTGCCATGTCCTGTAACATCTTCATGATCTTTGGTATTTTGAGTCCATTGTTGCAGCTATTGGGTTATTCCGTCTCACTGAGGGTTTCCCCCATTTT
Source organism: Loxodonta africana (assembly GCF_030014295.1). Taxonomy (NCBI): domain Eukaryota; kingdom Metazoa; phylum Chordata; class Mammalia; order Proboscidea; family Elephantidae; genus Loxodonta; species Loxodonta africana. Next base: position 146,015 of record NW_026975057.1, read on the forward strand.
GGTTGGCTCTCTACTTTACCAAACATGGTACCTTTTCCTAGCAATTGGTTTTTCCTGATGACATGTCCAAAGTAAGCAATTTGAAGTCTCACCAGCTGTCATGGATTGAATTGTGTCCCCCCCCCCAAAATATCTGTCAACTTGCCTAGGTCATGATTCCCTTGTCCGATTCTATGATTGCCTATCATTTTACGATCTGATGTGGTTTCGCTAAGTGTTGTACACCCTATCACTATGATGTAATAAAATGTATTAGCAGAAGTTATGTTGATGAAATCTATAAGATCAGGTAGTGTCTTAAGTGGATCTCTTTTGAGATACAAAAGAGAGAAGTGAGAAGAGAGACATGGGGGCCTCATACCACCAAGAAAGGAGTGCTGGAGCAGAGCATGTCCTTTGGGTCTGAGATTCCTGCACTGAGATGCTCCCAGACCAAGGGAAGATTGATGACAAGGGCATTCCTCCAGAGCAGACAGAGAGAGAAAGCCTTCCCCTGGAGCCGACGACCTGAATTTGGACTTGTAGCCTACTAGACAGTGACAGAATAAATTTTTCTTTGTTAAAGCCATCCTCCTGTGGTATTTCTGATATAGCAGCATTAGATGACTAAAACACCGTCCTAATTTCTAAGGTACATTTTGGTTGTATTTCTTCTAAGACTGCATGAGTAAACATTCATTCTATTGGGAGTCTATGGTATATTCAATATTCTTCATCAACACTGGAGTTTGCATGCATCAATTCTTTTTCTAGTAGTAGACAGAAATAGATACACATAATTACATATATAGTTAGATGGTGCCTTGCTCTCTGAAGAAAAATTAAAAAAGTAGGGTAAAGGACAAAATAGTAACTGGTTCAGGGATGAAGTCTCTCTATCATTTCTAGAAGCAGACTGCTCAAAGCAAATGAACTGGCTAAAGCCCTAAAATAAGAGATGAGTTAGTATCCAAAGAAGAAACCTCAGCAAAATATAGCTGTAATACAATGAAAGAGCCCAGTGATGTAATAGGAATTGAGGAGCACACAACAATGGAGGCCTGATGGAGTTGGGCCTTGAGTTTAATTTTAAAAGCTTTCCATTCAACTCAGGTTTTTGTAAAATTGAATAGAACCGTAATAAAATCTAACATACTTTAAATGGATTATTCCATGTGCTTTATGGTACAAAGATGGGCACAGTAAGACAATTTAGATAGATATTACAAAAGTACAGGTGAGTAAGTATGATGACTTGAACCATCAAGTATGGAAAATAGCAAAAGTAGCAAAATCCTGAAGACAATGAGCAAATGCTGAACAATGCATTCTTTGAGAGAACAGTGGAGTCAGGGATGCTACTAAAGCTTTGGTTGAATAAAGGCATCATTTATTGATAGGATGAAGATTGAGCAGGAAAATATCTTGGAGAGCCTAATCAACCTTTCAACTTCAAATACGTCAACTTTGAATACTTAACATATATCCTCATGGAGAGATTAACTTGGAAGTTGATATTCAACCATAGATTTCAGGGAAGAGATTCTATTTGGAGATATAAATTTGGTAGTTGTAAACATAGAGATAGAAATTAAACAATGACATAAACGATTTAGTCAAATGAGAAGTCTGTTTATTTAAATAAGGACACAGCACTGTTCATTTATTACAAAATGTCAGGTATCTGGTAGGGGCTGTTACTTATTTTTTAGTACTACTCTAGCTACTATTGGGCCTTTACATACCTACGTAAGTTTTAGAATTAGTTTGTCATTTTCTTTACAAATTTTGTTGTGATTTTTATTAGATTTGCATAGAATATATAAACAGTATTGATGGAATTTAGTCTTCTTAACCATTAACTTTCTATATCTCAAGAATTATTGAGATCTACCTTCATGTCAATATTATAATTTTATCCGTGAAATCCTTGAGTGGATATGTGTGTTCATGAGTGTAGGAGTGTGTGCATGCATGTGTGTGTTCATATACACGCGTGTAAGTCTGTTCACAGATATACATTAACAAAATATAATCAATAAAATACAAAAAAAAACACTGAATAGAAAATACCTAAACTAGAAAGCTACTGAACCATTAAAATCCAAAGCAAATCACTGTCATATAATTTTTATGTTACTTTTATCAAAATAGCAAGAAACTTGCAATTCTTATACTTTGTAATATATTGCAGACACAGGGCATAGTGAGGGTAAGGAGTTTCCAGGGGCAATCTCTAAGTTCAGTCTTTCCCTATCCCAAATTTCAAGATGAATAGATGTTGATGAGTCAGCAGAAATGTCTTCCCCCTCTTGTCTGGCTTTCATATTTGTGGTGCCTAAAAGTATTCTGTACCTTGTCTGCTGCACCCTTGGACTTGGACCCTGGGGCATCTGCCCTCCTCTGCTCCCCTTTTGCGATGCTTCTGTTTAGACAATGGAGAATATAAAATAGAACAAAACCGTGTGATTAATAATAATCATAAGAATTCTAGTTGCATGACCAAGAACAAGTTACTTAACCTCTCTGAGCCTCAACTTTGTCATCTGTACAATGGCAGTAACAACAGTAACAGATTCAATAGAAGTAATAGGTTTTGACGTTGTGAGGATTAACTAGTTGCCATCCAACTGATTTCATCTCATGGCAAACCCATACTCTGTAGGGCTTTCAATTGCTGTGACCTTTTGGAGGTGGATCACTAGGTCTTTCTTCTGAGGTGCCTCTGGGCAGACTGAAGCCACAAATATTTTGGTTAACAGCAAAAAAAAAAAAAAAAAAATTTTTTTTTTTTTTTTAGTGCAACTAGGGACTCCCTGTGAAAGTTAAGTGACTTATTATAAACAAAATGTGTAGAACACTGCTTGGTATATTGTAGTTGCTACTTAATTGTTATCAGAAATTGTTATCAATATATCATGAATATTTATGGCATTATCACTGAAACATTTGATAAAAAGAAGAAAAATATAAAGTTGGACAAGCCTCACTTATGCATATTATTTAATACCATAAATCAAATCCCAGAAAATGAATGCTGTCAGTAGATAAAAAAGATACTGTATTTTAAACGTATATTTGTAATTACAAAATTCCTAAGATGGCCCTACAATAGGACCAGTACAATAATCCATTCATTAAAAAATATTAAGTAAGTGCATATTGTTTGTCAACTGCTGTTTCAGGTCCCATAGAAACAGAAGTAAACCATCAGACAAATCTCTGCCCATCAGAAACTTACATTCCAATGTAGAAATACACAAAAAATGCATATACAAATAGAGATACAGTAAAATTCAAAGTAATGCTAATGCTTACAAAATGAGCAAGGCATTGAAGTAGAATGTTAATTTATAGGTTAAATTAGTTGGTCAGCAAAGTCCTTTCTTAAGAGTGATATCTGAGCAGAGATCTGAAAGAAAGGGGAGAGACAACCAACAGGAAAATATGCAAAAAAAAGAAAAAAATGCTAGGAGAGAGAACCAACCCCAGTCCAAAGGCCTGGAGGCAATGAAACAAAACAAGGAGGATGCACAACAGAAATCAAGGGAGAGAGGGGTGCCCTGTAGTGAGGTGAGAGATATGTCCAAAAGACTATCATGGCAGCCTAAAGGACTTGGATTTATTTAAAATCTTTGAAAAGATTTGATCAGAGAGACATGTCACCTGAGTAATGTTTTAAGAACTTTCCCCTGGTTGTTGTCTGATTAGACTCTAGAGGGAAAAATTGAAGGTTGGGAGAGCAGTTAGGAGGCCCTTGCGGTGTCTGAGCAAGCTGTAATGGCAGCCAGGCCCAGGGTGTTGGCAAGGGAGTAATTTAGAAGTGGGCAGATATGGAATCTATTCTGAAGATACAACCAACAGAAAGTGTTGTATATAAGATGTTAGAGAAAAACCCTGACATCACATAAAAAAAGTGGGGGATAAATATTTTTGGTAAAAAATAATACAAATTCCCATAGAACACTAAATACAAACATACTAATTTTTTTTTGATAGTCTAGAAGAGGCAGAAAAAAATCTGTAATATGATAAAATGCATACATAGTTTAAATGGAAAATAAAACACTGTTAATGTTTTCCATCAATGTTACAATCAAACATTAAGGATCAAATACTCAACATTTTTCTTGGAAATTGTAGACCTGGATATCATGGCAAACAACACTGGAACCAAAAATATCTTACCTTTGAAAAGCTAGCAAAAACGAATGGTATTTACGTATGATATAATCAACCTGAAACACTATTAGACTCAACTGAAAAATCATATGAACTAAAAAGAATGCTCAGAAAGTATAATTGGCACCCCATTAATATAGATAAAGTATAACCCTGAAGAGTTACAAATTTTATTTTCTCATAAATAAAAAATGCAACAAAATTTATACATTTCCTAAATCTAAATTATCAATTTAGATTTAGGAAATGTATTTTGTGATATTTATATAAAACATTTTTTCCTTGAACTCCACTTAAACCAAATGAAACCCATTGTTATTGAGTTGATTCCAACTTACAGCAACCCTATAAGAGAGATGTAACTACTCAGTAGGATATTCTTGCTGTACTTCTTCCAAGACAGATTTTTTTTCTCCTTTTGGCAGTCCACGGTACATTAAATACTCTTCACTAAAACCATTATTCAAAGGCACCAACTCTTCTTTGATCTTCCTTACTCCTTGTCCAGCTTTCACACACATATAAGGCAGTTGAAAACACCATGGCTTGGATCAGGCACTCCGTGGTCCTTAAAGTGACATCTTTGCTTTTTAACACTTTAAGGAAGTCTTTTGCAGCAGATTTGCCTAAAGTAACATGTCATTTGATTTCTTGAATGCTGCTTTGATTGTCACTCCAAGTAAAATGAAATCCTTGACAAGTTCAATATTTTCTCCTTTTATCATGACGTTTCTTAGTGGTCTGGTTGTGAGGATTTCTGTTCTCTTTATGTTGAGGTGTAATCTATAATGAAGGCTGTGGTTTTTGATCTTTATCACTAAGTACTTCAAGTCCTCTTCACTTTCAGTAAGCATCGTCTTGTCATCTGCATATCACAGGTTGTTAATGAGTCTTCCTCTAATCCTGATGCCAAATTCTTCTATACAGTCTGGCTTCTCAGGTTACTTGGTCAGCGTACAGATTGAAGAAGTATGGTGAAAAGATACAAACCTGATGCACATCTTTCTTAACTTTAAACCATGAAGTATCCCCTTGTTCTGTTGGAACGATTGCCTCTTGATCTATGTCCAAGTTTCTCATGAGCAAAATTAAGTGCTCTAAATTCCCATTCTTTGCTATGTTATCCGTAATTGGTTATGATCCACACAGTCTAATGTCTTTGCATAGTCAATAAAACACAGGTAAACATCTTTCTGGTATTCTCTGCTTTCAGCCAGGATCCATCTGACATCAGCAATGATATCCCTCATTCCATATCTTCTCCTGAATTCATCTTGAACTTCTGGCAGTTCCCTGTCAATACACTGCTACAACCACTTTTGAATGATCTTTAGCAAAATTTTGCTTGTATGTGATATTAATGATATTGTTCAAGAATTTCTGCATTTGATTGGACCTCCTTTCTTGGGAATAGGCATATATATTGGCTCTCTTCCAGTTGGTTGGCCAGGTAGCTCTCTTCCAAATTTCTTGGCATAGACAAGTGAGCACTTCCAGTGCTGCATTTGTTTGTTGAAACATCTCAGTTGGTATTCTATCAGTTCCTGGACCCTTGTTTTTTGCCATTCCTTTCAGCATAGCATGGACTTCTTCCTGCAGTACCATTGGATCTTGATCATATGCTACATCCTGAAATGTTGAACATTGGCCAATTAGTTTTGGTATAATGACTCTGCGTATTCCTTCCATCTTTCTCTCGATGTTTCCTGAGCTGTTCAATATTTTGCCCATAGAATCCTTCAATATTGCGACTTGCAGCTTGAATTTTTCTTCAGTTCTTTTGGCTTGAGAAATACTGAGAGTTTTCTTCCCTTTTGATTTTCTAGCTCCAGATCTTTGCACAGTTCATTATAATATTTTATTTTGTCTTTCAAGCTGCCCTTTGAATCTTCTGTTCAGCTCTTCTACTTCTTAATTTCTTCTATTCCCTTTAGCTACCGGATATTTTAGAGAAAGTTTCGAAGTCTCTTTTGACATCCATTTTGGTCTCTTCTTTCTTTCCTGTCTTTATGATACATATAAACCAAGTCATTGAGTCAATTTTGACAGAGTGGAACTGCCCCATAGGGTTTCCAAGGAGCACCTGGTGGATTCAAACTGCCGACCTTTTGACTGGCAGTCATAGCTCTTAACCACTATGCCACCATAGCACTCCTCAAATCAACATAAAAGTATAAAAATGAGCAAAATATATGTCAGGAGAGTCCAGTAGAAGATAAGAAGGCACTAATATATTCATGGAAATTTATCTAATTTCACTAAAAAATAAATTTAAATTAAAATGGCAGCTGGAATTCATCATTTTTCCAAATGGTTTATCAGCTATTGGAAGACTTAAAAATAGTAATAGAAATGGTCCAAGGGAAAGCAGGTGCCCTCAACCATTGTTGCAAATATGGATTGTGAAACTTTGTGATGATATATTTGCAGTTGTTTTCAATATTTATATTTATGCTAGAAATAATCCAAGTTAGGAATTCATAAAATGCAAATAAACAATTTTACATACTTTTCTTCATTACATTTTATAAGAGGATTTTTTGAATCAAAAAAAAAAAAAGGAAAGAATTCCCATGACTATGAATTTCCATCAGTCAGGCATGAGAACATAATGTCTACTTTGAAAGCATGAGGAAAACTTATGTTCTAACCTAGAAAAGTATCTATCAAATATAGCTAGACAAGAATGCATCAGATGCAGGCAGGGCCAAGATAGCGGAGTAGTCAGATGCTTCTGATAGTCCCTCTTACAACAAAGACCTGAAAAAACAAGTAAATTGATTATATATATGACAAGCTAGGAGCCCTGAACGTCAAAGGCAAAGTTAAGAAATTGGACTTAGCAACAGAGGGAGGGAGATATGGTTCAGAAGCAGCAAGAAGTTGCCGGACCTAACTCAGTGGGAACCAGCACCCCTCATCCCTGATCTGCTGGTGTGACTGCAGAAGGGCTGGCAGTAGCTTTCTGTGCACGGTTTCCCCAGCCACAGAGAGCCAGTGGCACAGAGTCTACTCATGCCTCCAGAATCAGAGAAGAACAGCGCTCTCGGCATAAGTGCTAGCATTTAATTCACTGCACAGATCAAATACCTCCCCTTTCAAAAGAACTCTCTCCCATTTATCTGATCCCTCACCCTCTGTCCCAGGCCCCCAAGCTGGCTTCAGTGACATTCGATTTCCCTGGGCCTGAGTTAGGTCCTGGCATGCAACCAGAGCCATTGGAGAAGAAACAAATTAACAAACAGGGAAAAAATAATCTGATGGCTCTCCTAAGCTGGAAACTCAGGGCAGAAGCAGCTCCTCTCCAGGCACAAGTGGACCATAGACTTTGAATGGCTTTCACCCCTGCATAGAACTGTGTGGCCCATTTCAGGAGCTGGGTTCTTGTTACAGTGTAAGGGCGTGTGGCCTAAGGTCTGACTTTAACGGTTTCAGCTGTGCAGTGGTGAGGTGGGTTCTTGATGCTTGACACTGCTCTATTAAGCAGGGTCCTCACCTACCCAAATCAGGGGCCTGAGGACTGGTGGCTCCACCTGCACCACCTAGCCACCCATGTCAGGGGTACAAGGATAAGTGGTGTCTCACAGTCCTTACAGTTAAAAGTATCGGGTGTCAATGGTATGGCTGCAGAGCCCACCCACTTGTGCACTCTAGAGAACAGGGACATGTCTTCCTCACAAACACTCAGGGAAACGTTGTCAACCCCCTACCTTGCTCAGAGTGTGACCACCTCATGCAACAAGAGACCTGTGCATACACCAATCACCACTGCTCCTCAAAGACAGTAGGTGAGAGCCTACACCACACACTTGGTGACTAACTACCTGGAAATCTGAGCTGAATCCTTACAAGAAAACTGAATGGACTTCTAGGCTCATATATCTGATAACAGCTCTAGCCATCTGGTGACAGGACGTTAGAGCTTCAAAGGCTCCATTAATCAAACCAACTAATTTGAGCAGCCTATTAAGTATTTCAAAACAAAACAAAGCAAGAAGCTAGGACACAGTATGCAAACATACAGAGACAACAGTCAATATCAAATCACATAAAGAAGCAGACGATGATCATGTCAGCAAGCTTCCAAAGCAAAGAATTGAGGAATCTTCCAGATGAAGATATATTCCTAGAATTACCAGAGGTAGAATACAAAATAATAATATACAGAACTCTTCAAGATATCAGGAAAGAAAAAAAAGAGCTCAGGCAAAATGCAGAACAAGCCAAGGAACACACAGATAAAGCAGTTGAGGGAATTAAGAAGGTTATTCAAGAGAATAACGAAAAATTTAATAGGCTTCAAGAATCCTTAGAGACACAGCAGTCAGAAACTCAGAAGATCAACAATAAAATTTCAGAATTAGACAACTTAGTAGAAAGTCAAAGGAGCAGAATTCAGGAAAGTGAAGTCAGAATTAGTGAGACTGAAAATAAAATACTTGGCACCAATATATTCAAAGAAAAATCAGATGAAAGAATTTTAAGAAATGAAGAAACCCTAAGAATCATGTGGGACTCTATCAAGAGAAATAGCCTACAAGTAATCAGAGTACCAGAACAGGGAGGAAAAACAGAAAATACAGAGAAAATTGTGGAAAATTTGTTGGCAGAAAACCTCCCAGATATCATGAAAGACGAGATATCTTTCCAAGATGCTCATCTAACCCCACAGAAGGTAGATCTCAAGAGAAAGATATCAAGACATATTATAGTCGATCTTGCCAAAACCAAAGATAAAGAGAATTTTAAGAGCAGCTAGGGATAAACAAAAAGTCACCTGTGAAGGACAGTCAGTAAGACTAATCTCGGACTACTCAGCAGAAACCATGCAGGCAAGAAGGCAATGGGAGGACATATATAAAGACTTAAAGGGAAAATAATTGCCAGCCGAGAATTATATATCCAGCAAAACTGTCTCAGATATGAAGGTGAATTATGGCATTTCCAGATAAACAGAAGTTGAGGGACATTGCCAAAACCAAACCAAAATTACAAGAAATTCTAAAGGAAATCCTCCAGTTAGAAACTCAATAACATCAGATAACAATCCAAGACAAGAACAGAGGACAGGGAAACCAGATATCATTCAAGACAGAGAAATCACAAAACTAAATCAAAGTTAAAATGCTCAGAACAGGGAAACAGACATCATGAAGTAAAAGATGACAACATTAACTCAAAAAAGAAGAACTAAAAGATATAGTCATAGATCTTTCATATGGAGTATGAAAATAGGGGTAAATTTATCAAGGTAATCACAAAGGAAAATAACAATCCTGCACATCAAAATAATAATAAAAAAGAAAAACATGAAGACAGCAAAAACAAAAGCAACAACACTGGAAAAGAGGAAAAGATAATACATAAAGAGAAATTACTCAGCACAGAAAATTCAGTGGAAAAAAGAAGCTGTCAACAACCAAAAAAAAAGGCATCAAAATGACAGCACTAAACTCATACCTAGACATAATTACGCTGAATGTAAATGTACTAAATGCACCAATAAAGAGACAGAGAGTGGCAGAATGGATTAAAAAAAACAAGATCTGCCTATATGTTGCCTACAAGAGACATACCTCAGACATAAAGATACAAACAAACTAAAACTCAAAGGATGGAAAAGAGATACCAAACAAACAACAACCAAAAAAAGAAGAGTGGCAATATTAATTTCTAACAAAATAGACTTTAAAGTAAAATCTACCACAAAGGATAAGGAAGGACTCTTTTGTGCAGCCAATGACAGGGCTCCAAAATACATAAAATGAACTCTAAAAGCACTGAAAATAGAGATGGGCAGCTCTACAATAATAGTAGGAGGCTCCAACACACTACTTTTGGTGAAGGACAGAACATCCAGAAAGAAGCTAAATAAAGACAGTGAAAGTCTAAATGCCGCAATCAACCAACTTGATCTCATAGGCACATACAGAACACCCCACCCAACGGCAGACAAGCATATTTTCTTTTCCAATGCACATGGAACGTTCTCCAGAATAGACCACATATTAGGTCATAAAGCAAGTCTTAACAGAATCCAAAACATCAAAATATTTCAAAGCATCTTTTCTGACCATAAAGCCATAAAAGTAGAAGCCAATAACATAAAGCAAGTGAAAAAAAAAACAAACACACAGAAACTGAACAACACCTTGCTGAAATACTACTGGGTTATAGAAGAAATTAAGGGTGGAATAAAGAAATTCGTAGAATCAAATGAGAATGAAAACACTTTCTACCAGGACCTGTGGGACACAGCAAAACAGTGCTCAGAGGTCAATTTATAGCAATAAATGCACACATCCAAAAGAAGAGAAGGCCAAAATCAAAGAATTATCCCTACAACTCAAAGAAATAGAAAGAAAGCAGCAAAAGAAGTCCTAGGGTACCAGTAGAAACAAAATAATAAAAATTAGAGCAGAATTAAATGAAATAGAGAAAAGAAAAACAATTGAAAGAGTTAACAAGACCAACAGCTGGTTCTATGAAAAGATCAACAAAATCAATAAACCATTGGCCAAATGGACAAAAGAAAAATAGGAGAGAAAGCAAATAACCCGAATAAGAAATGAGATCGGCAATATTACAACAGACCCAACTGAAATTAAAAGAATCATAACAGAATATTATGAAAAATTGTACTCCAACAAATTTGAAAACCTAGAAGAATTGGATAAATTTCTAGAAACACACTACCTACCTAATCTAACACAAACAGATGTAGAACAGCTAAATAAACCTATAACAAAAGAAGAAATTGAAAAGATAATTAAAAATTCCCAATAAATTAAAGCCCTGGCCCTGATGACTTCACTGGAGAATTCTACCAAACTTTCAGAGAAGTGTTAACACCACTACTACTAAAGGTATTTCAGAACATACAAAAGGATGGAATACTCCCAATCTCATTCTATGAAGCCAGCATAACCGTCATAACAAATCCAGGTGAAGACACCACAAAAAAAGAAAATTACAGACCAATATTCCCCATGAACTTAGACACAAAAACCCTCAGCAAAATTCTAGCCAACAACATATTGAAAAAGTAATTCACCTTGACCAAGTAGGATTCATACTAGGTATGCTGGGATGGTTTAACATTTGAAAAACAATCAATGTAATCCATCATATAAATAAAAGACAAGAACCACATGGTCTTATGGGTTGATGCAGAAAAGGCATTTGACAAAGTCCAACATCCATTCATGATAAAGACTCTCAGCAAAATAGGAGTAGAAGGAAAATTCCTCCACATAATAAAGGACATTTATGTAAAGCCAACAGCCAACAGCACCCTAAATGAAGTGAGTCTGAAATCATTCCCCTTGAGAACGGGAACCAGACAAGGATGCCCTTTATCATCACTTTTATTCAACATTGTTCTGGAGGTCCTAGCCAGAGCAATTAGTCTAGGGAAAAAAAAAAAAAAAAGCATCCAAATTGGTAAGGAAGAAATAAACTATCTCTATTTGCAGATGATATGATTTTATACACGGAAAACCCTAAAGAATCCACAAGAAAACTACTGGAACTAATAGAAGATTTCAGCAAAGTATCAGGATACAAGATAAACATGCAAAAACCAGTTGGATTCCTCTATATGAGCAAAGAGAAAGTCGAAGAGGAAATCATGAAATGAATACCATTTACAATAGCCCCAAGAAGATTAAATACTTAGGAACAAATCTAACCAGAGACATAAAAGACCTATACAAAGAAAACTATGAGACACTACTGCAAGAAACCAGAAGAGACCTACGTAAGTGAAAAAACATACCTTGTTCTTCAATGGGAAGACTCAAGGTTGTGAAAATGTTTATTCTACTCCAAACAATCTATAGATAAATGCAAGCCTGATCCAAACTCCAATGGCATTTTTTAATGAGATGGAGAAACAAATCACCAAGTTCATATGGAAAGGGAAGAGGCCCTAAATAAGTAAAACAGTACTGAAAAATTAGAACAATGTGGGAGGCCTCACAGTACCTGATTTTAGTGCATATTACAACACCAGGGTAGTCAAAACAGCCTGGTACTGGCACAACAGCAGGTACATAGACCAATGGAACAGAATTGAGAATTGAGACATAAATTCATCCACGTATGAGCAGCTTGTATTTAACAAAGGCCCAAAGTCCATTAAATGGAGAAAAGACAGTCTCTTTAACAAATGGTGCTGGAATAACTGGATACCCATCTGCAAAAAAATGAAACAAGACCCATACCTCTCACACCATGCAGAAAAACTAACTCAAAATGGATCAAAGACCTAAATATAAAATCTAAAATGATAAAGATCATGGAAGAAAAAATAGGAAGAACTCTAGTAGCCCTCAAACATAGCATAAACAGTATACAAAACATTGCCAAGAACGCACAAACACTGGAAGGTAAAGTCGATAACTGGGAGCTTCTAAAAATGAAACACTTATCCTCATCCAAAGGCCTCACCAAAAGAGTAAAAAGACTACCTATAGACTGGGAAAAAAAATTGGCTACAACAAATCCGATCAGTGTCTAAATCTTTAAAATCTACAAGATACTGCCAAACTTCAACAACAAAAAGACAAATAAACCAATTAAAAAATGGGCAAAGGGTATGAACAGAAACTTCACCAAATAAGACGTTCAGGCGGCTAACAGCTACGTTAGGAAACGCTCATGATCAATAGCCTTTAGAGAAATGCAAATCAAAACTACAATCAGATACCATCTTACCACAACGAAGCTGGCTCTAATCTAAAAAACACAAAATAATAAATGTTGGAGAGGTTGTGGAGAGACTGGAACACTTATACATTGCTGGTGGGAATGTAAAATGGCACAACCACTTAGGAAATCGATTTGGCGTTTCCTTAAAAAGATAGGAGTACCATACGATCCAGCAATCCCAGTCCTTGGAATATAGTGTAGAGAAATAAGAGCCCTACAAGAATAGATATATGCACACCCATGTTCACTGCAGCACTGTTACAATAGCAAAGAGATGGAAACAATCAAGGTGCCCACCAATGGATAAATGGATAAACAAATTATGGTATATTCACACAATGGAATACGATGCAACAATAGAGAAAAACAATGAATCCATGAAACATCTCATAACATGTAGGAATCTGGAAGGCATTATGCTGATTGAAATTAGTCAGTCGCAGGACAAATATTGCTTGAGACCACTATTATAAGAACTCAGGAAAAGGTTTAAACACAGAAGAAAACATTCTTTGATGATTACGAGAATGGGGAAGAAGGAAGAGGGATATTCACTAATTACAGAGTAGACAAGAATCATTTTAGGTGAAGGGAAGGACAACACGCAATACAGGGGAAGTCAGCACAACTGGACTAATCCAAAAGCTAAGCAGTTTCGAGGGACACAGTAGCAAGGGTGGGGGTCTGGGGACCATGGTTCAGGGGACATCTAGGTCAACTGACGTAACAAATCGTATTAAGAAAGTATTCCACATCCCACTTTGATGAGTGGTGTCTGGGGTCTTGAAAGTTAGCAAGCGGCCATGTAAGATGCATCAATTGATCTCAATCTGCCTGGAGCAAAGGAGAATGAAGAACACCAAGGACTCAAGGAAATATGAGCCCAAGAGACAGAAAGTGCCACTTAAACCAGAGACTCTAACAGCCTGAGACTGGAAGAACTAGATGGTGCCCGGTTACCACCAATGACTGCACTCTAAGGGAACACAACAGAGAATCTCTGATGGAGCAGGAGAAAAGTGGAATGCAGACCTCAAATTCTAGTAAAAGAGACCAGGCTAAATGGTCTGACTGAACACTGGAAGGACTCCAGAGGTCATGGCCCTTGGACTCTCTGTTAGCCCAAAACTAAAACCATTCTGAAGCCACTTCTGCAGACAAAGATTAGACTGGACTATAAGACATAAAATGAAACTGGTGAGGATTGTGCTTCTTAGCTCAAGTAGACACATTGTGACTGTGTGGGTAAAGCCTCTCTGGAGGCGAGATGAGAAGGCAGAGGAGGACAGGAACTGGATGAATGGACACAGGAAATACACAGGGGAGAAAGAAGGAGAGTGCTGTCACATTGTAGGGAGAGCAACTGGGATCACCTTAACCATGTCTGTATAAGTTTTTGTATGAGAAACTTACTAGAATTGTAAACTTTCACTTAAAGCACAATAAAAAGAATACTTAATATTAAAAAAAAGAATTGTTATCCATACACATTTGCTAAATATTTACTTCTGAAAAGCTTCCATATACCATAACTTCCCCATTACCCTCACTCTGTTTATGATTTTTAAAATAAGCTTAAAAATTTCAATTTAGAACAATTTTATATCTTGCTATTATGATTTCACTTAAAGTAAATTTATTGCCAATCATAGCTTTTATAACAAAATATTAATTATTTTTCCCTTGCAAATAATTCATTTGATTGGACTATATATATATATACATTTTTTCTCAATGAGTCCATGTTTAAATTTCTTGTTTATAATTTCTTTTCTTATCCACTCCAAGCCTGTAAATACAATTTACAGAATGTAGTAGCAAGTTTTGATATAAGACCGTGGATTCACTTTGGAAACCCTGGTAACATAGCGGTTAAGAGCTACAGCTGCAAAACAAAAGGTTAGCAGTTCAAATCCACCAGGTACTCCTTGGAAACCCTATGGCACAGTTCTACTCTGTCGTATAGGGTTGGTCGGAGTCAGAACCCACTCGATGGCAACGGGTTTTAGGGAACTTACTTTATGCTACATAAAAAAAGAAAATATAGCCATCAATTTACATATTATTTAGGTCAACAATTAGGTTATCAAACACTTATCATTTATTAGTCACCGTGCAGGTCATGGTGCCATGAATAGTGATGTTTATGGTCTCCAGATACCAAAAGAAAAATGGGTAGTGATGGTGAACATTTAGAAATTTATTTCATCTAATAAAAAGGAAATACTTTTTTTCTGATTTTTGATGCTCTACCCACTTTTTTTTTTTTTACCCACTATCATCTGATGCCTACAGCCACGTTTTCTTAGCATTAGAAATATTTGTTTGTTTTTCTGTGAAAGTAATTTACAAGTGAGAACAACTTTCGTGAGGGAAGGGGTCATGTGCACCCTCTGAGGGAGGCTGAGGAATATACTCAGCATTGCATAATCCAGTATATTGGCTGATGCCTTATTGTTTTCCTTGGCAATTTTATTGCATACTCCCAGAAATAAAACAAATTAAGAGAACAGTTTATTGTGATACACTCAGTGATTATTTTTGAAAGCTGGAAGGATATATTTATTTTTACCTTTCAAATATTTTTGATATGAAAATAAAATGGCAGAAATCTTAATGAAAAGTATAATTTCTGAGATTATTCTATAAAATATGAGAAGAACAAAAGAATTTATTTTGTATTCCCCTATGTAATTTCCATCTATCCTATATCAGTATTTTTGAAGATTGGGTTACTTCAGAGTCTATGTCTTATTTTGTTAGAAAAAAATTTTAAAAACTACCAAATTATTTTAACATTGGTCTTTACCACTTATACACAAATCTAATTCCCCTTCAACACTGAAATTTTACCCTCTGTGTACTTAGCTACATTCCCAAATTTCTCACTGGAATGACAAGATTTTGTTAATTTTAGATGAGTGGAATCACAAACATGAATTTTCGTCTAGAATGTGGGCAATTAGTTATAACATTCTAGTTTATGCTGTAGTATAACACCAGTGATTAAAAAAAATCTCTATCATAAAACCACAATAGTGGATTTCTGGATCACGCTGCACGTTATCTTGGGATTTGTCCTCCCTCAGGGACACAGGCTGATGGTGCTTCCCTCATTGTGAAGCAACAGCAATTTATGGAAGGTGTAAAACCCAAAACCCAGTGCCCTCGAGTCGATTCCGACTCATAGCGACCCTATAGGACAGGGTAGAACTGCCCCATAGAGTTTCCGAGACATAAAGAACATGGAATTTCACTCACTGGCTCTTAATTCTTGCCATGGGTTACACATGTCACTTGCACTGATGTTTCACAGTCCACACCTAACTTCAAAGAAAAGGGAAGTGCAATCTAAACTTGAGCCAGGAAGGATGAAGATCAGATGACTAACCCACATTCCTAATCAAGTAGTTCACCCTTCTGGGTCCCAACTCCTCTCCAAAGGAGACAACCAAATGTCCCATTCAGTCATGGAATAAGCTCAAAGCCCAGGATCTCTTGGTGATAAGCAGTCACCAATAAGGTCCATCTTTTATCTGATGACCTGTGAATTATCTAAATTTCCCAGTTATCCAAATATCCAGCATGTCTTGGTTGGACAGGGACAGGATAACAGAAATAAACAGTGGTATTAGGAAAGAAAGAATGAGATATCCACAGGAATCGTGGGTCCCCAGAAATTCTGAAATTCCATTAGGCAGACATTTAAAGGCCCACTATATTTCTGATGAGGAATAGTCACTGATAAGGCCACTTTTCTGCCTCCTTGGAGTAGTTTTCACATTTCATTTTTTTGATAGCATTGCCCCTGGATCTTCTCTCTGAGATATGCTTTTTAAAAGATTCATATTGCCTTATCTGCCATGATGCAAAACCCAAAAAAACCCACTGCTGTTGAGTCGATTCTGACTCATAGCGACCCTATAGGACAGAGTACAACTGCCCCATAGAGTTTCCAAGGAGCGCCTGGTGGACTCGAACTGCCAACCTTTTGGTTAACAGCCATAGCACTTAACCACTACGCCACCAGGGTTTCCTATCTGCCTTGATAATTGTGGAATATACTCTTATGGTTGCTAAAGAGTTTTTTCAACTAACTTTCTGCCCATGGTGATTGGAGTCTGTGATAAAGAGACTATCATTTGACAAGTATTTACTGCCTTCTGCTGATCACATGAGGAGCACACTTCTTCACTCCATCACGCGTTAACCTAGTGATGTGATAAACTTTGCTGAATAGCATGTGGCTGAAAGTGTCTGTATACCACTTCCAAGCCTAGAGTTTCAGCGATATTATATTTTCATATTTCTCTATTGTTTCTTCCATCATCATGAGAAGAAAATGTCTCCAGTAGGTTGTCTCTTTCAAAAACTTATTTAAGTTTTCTAAGCCTAATTTCCTCATCTAAAAATCAGTTATCAGGAGAGAGATCACTAGCTATTTCAAAAGAGAGAACAGAATTCAGATAAGTACTTCAATAGGAGATGAAGGAATCAAGGAACCAAACAAGGGAAGCTGAATCAACTTAGAGACTCCCATCAGTATGTTGCTTCCAACACCCAGAAAACTGTCAAACAGCAGGACAAGGTGGCTTCCAGGACCCCATGGGTGGGGCCCTCATGCAGAACCCAGAACCAAGGTGAGGACCAGCAGACAATATTTGAAACCATGAAGAGAGTGGCTATTTATTCGAAGTGAAATCATGGCGAGCCACGGTTACTTCCAGGAACTATAGTTGAAGTGGGGAAAGAGAGAAGGAGAAATTTGCTGACTTATGTCCTATTGCCTTTCTAATCTTCCGACAGTCTTACATTGTGATTTCCTACAAGAAATATGCTGGCAAAGGATCTTGGGAAATGTAGTTCTCCTTGGTATAGAGTCAAATAAAGTCAGTGAAAATATCTGAAAACCAAGGAGCATTACAAAACATGCTGGCTAATATGAAAAAATAAAAACCAATCATGTTGAGTCAATTACAACTCATAGCAACCGTATAGGGCAAAGCAGAACTGCCTTGTAGGCTTTTCAAGGAGCAGCTGGTGGATTTGAACTGCCAACCTTTTGATAAGTGTCAGCTTTTAACCACTGAACCACCAGGACTCCAAGCTAATAATCCAAAAAAAAAATAGAGCCTGTCTTATATGGTGTGTGTGAGCATCTTCATATCTAGAGTTTTTTTTCTTAAAATCTGCTTTGTTTAATATTTTATAGCTAAACCACCTTTCCTTTTAATTAATATTTGTCTTATGTATCTTTTTGACCTTTTAAATTTCATATATTCTTTGTCTTTATATTTAAATATGCCTCCTTAAAATTTCACTCAAGTAAAATTTTGCTGAAGATAATTCAAAAATGGCTGCAGCAGTACATCAACAGGAAACTGCCAGAAATTCAAGCCGATTCAGAAAAGGATGTGGAAACTAATGGGCCGCAACTACCACAGCCTCCACCAGACTGAGTCCAGCATAATTAGATGGTGCCCAGCTACCACCAACGACTGCTCTGACAAGGATCACAATAGAGGGTCCAGGACAGAACTGGAGAAAAATGCAGAACAAAACTATAACTTACAAAAAAAGACCATACTTACTGGTCTGACAGAGACTGGAGAAACCTCAAGAGTATGGCCCCTAAGTGTCCTTTTAAATCAGTACTGAAGTCACTCCGAAGGTTCACCCTTCAGCCAAAATTTAGGCAGACCCGTAAAACAAATCAAGACTAAATGGGCACACCAACCCAGGGGCAAGGATGAGAAGGCTGGAGGGAACAGGAAAGCTGATAATGGGGAACCCAAGGTTGACAAGGGTAGAATGTTGACATGGTGTAGGGTTGGCAACCAATGTCACAAAACAGTATGTGTATTTATTGCCTAATGAGATATTAATTTGCTCTGTAAACCTTCATCTAAAGCATAATTAAAAAAAAAAGAGAGAAAAATCAAAATATCTACCTGATAACATTTGGGAATTACTGTTATTTCCATCATTGCTATCACATAATAACAATTATAACATGTGCATTGTTAATTATAATTACAACATTTATTGTGCACTGTCAGGAACAGTACCAAGTACTTTTCATACATTGCTCATTCCATGCCCGTATTAACCCCATGAAGTAGGTGCTATTATCACATCCAGAGTCCTGTGGATAGTAATGGGTAGGAATGTAAACCTAGGTTGAAATTCTTAACCACTGTTACATTAACTTCAGTTCTACTTCTGGCCACGGTGGTTCTGTTTTTATATATTAATTGATTAAATGTATTGAGGAAGACTGAGACTATAAACCTAGAGAGATAAATTTGAATATGTAAGTATATAGCCAGTGGAAGGATTTCAAAGGGTAATGGAATCAGGGTATTATAATGAAGAAAGGTCTGGATCATTGGGATGGCAGACCAAAGAGTAAGAAACACTAACTCTTCAGATGAACTATGTGAGCACTACCCAACTGGCACAATGGTAAGTTCCATCACTTGTCTTGTCAAAGAAGATATGACATAATGAAGCCATATACAGCTGTATTTCTGTATGACTTGATTCTGATCCATTGGGCAGACAACCATGTATAATGACTCTGATCTACAAGAAACATGTGCTCTGTGTGCTAGGCTTTGGGTACACAGATATATGTTCCCTTTCTTTTCTTTTCTTTTTTAAAAATAAGTTGTGGTTAAATAAATATTAAAATAAAAAAATCCTGATTTGAAAGAAAAAAAATAAAGAAAATGACACAGAAGGAGGGATATAATTGCTGATGTCCGGTGGATCTTGGCTAAAAGCTGAGAATACCAGAAAGATGTTTATTGTTGTTGTTATTAGGTGCAGTGGAGTTGCTTCCGACTCATAGCGATCCTATGTACCACAGAAAGAAGCACTGTCCGGTCCCGTGCCATACTTACACTCGTTGTTATGCTTGAGCCCGTTGTTGCAGACACTGTGTCAATCCATCTCATTGAGGGTCTTCCTCTTTTAAGCTGACCCTGTACTTTACCAGGCATGATGTCCTTCTCCAGAGACTGATCTCTTCTGACAACACGGCCAAAGTATGTTAGATGCAGTATCACCATCCTGGCTTCTAAGGAGCATTCTGGCTGTACTACTTCCAAGACAGATTTGTTTGTTCTTTTGGTATATTAAATATTCATTGCCAACACCACAATTCAAAAGCATCTATTCTTCTTCAGTCTTCCTTATTCATTGTCCATCTTTCACATGCATATGAGGCAATTGAAAATACCACTAATGCTTGGAACCTGAAATATACCAAGTATGAATCTAGGAAAATTGGAAATCTTCAAAAACGAAATGGAACACATAAGCATCGATATCCTAGGCATTAGTGAGCTGAAATGGACTGATATTGGCCATTTTGAATCGGACAACACATAGCCTACTACGCCAGAAATGACAACTTGAAGAGGAATGGTGTTACATTTATCGTCAAAAAGAACAATTCGAGGTCTATCCTGAAGTACAGTGCTGTCAGTGATAGGATAATATCCATAGGCCTATAAGGAAGACCAGTTAATATGACTATCATTCAAATTTACGCAGCAACCACTAAGAACAAAGTTGAAGAAATTGAAGATTTTTTTCAGCTTCTGTAGTCTGAAATTGATTGAACGTGCAATCAGGATGCATTGGTAATTACTGGTGATTAGAATGTGAAAGTTGGAAACAAAGAAGAACAATTGGTAGTCGGAAAATATGGCCTTGGTGATAGAAACAATGCCGGAGATTGAATGATAGAGTTTTGCGAGACCAATGACTTCTTCATTGCAAATACCTTTTTTTCACCAACATCAACGGCAACTATGCACATGGCCCTCGCCAGATGGAATACACAGAAGTCAAAACGACTACATCTATGGAAAGAGACAAAGGAAAAGCTCAATATCATCAGTCAGAACAAGGCCAGGGGCTGACTGTGGAACAGAAAGATTTTTATCTGTGTTAATTATTGACTATTCAAAGGCATTTGACTGAGTGGATCATAACAAATTTTGGATAACATTGCAAAGAGTGGGAATTCCAGGACACTTAATTTTGCTCATGCGGATTCTCTACATAGACCAAGAGGCAGTAACTGGAACACAACAATGGGACACTGCTTAGTTTGAAATCAGAAAAGATGTGCATCAGGATTGTATCCTTTCACCATACTTATTCAATTTGTATGCTGAGCAAATGATCTGAGATGGACTATATGAAGAAGGCAGCATCAGGATTAGAGAAAAACTCATTAACAACCTGCAATATGCAGAACACACAGCCTTGCCTGTTGAAAGTAAAGAGGACTTGAAGCACTTGCTGATGAAGATCAAAGACGTCAGCCTTCAGTATGAATTACACCTCAAAATAAAGAAAACAAAAATCCTCAAAACTGGACCAGTAACCAACATCGTGATAAATGGAGAAAATACTGACGTAGTCAAGGATTTAATTTTACTTTGATCTACAATTAACTCCAGTGGAAGCAGCGGTCAAAAAATCAAAGGATGTATTGCATTTGGCAAATTGGCTGCAAAAGCCCTCTTTAAAGTGTTAAAAAGCAAAAATGTCGCTTTGAGGACTAAGGTGCACCTGACCCAAGCCATTGTATTTTCAGTTGCCTTTTGCCACTTCTGCATGTGAAAGATGGACAACGAGTACGGAAGACCAAAGAAGAATCGATGCCTTAGAATCACAGTGTTGGTGGAAAATATTGAATATAAAATGGACTGTCAAAAGAATGGTCAAATTTGTCTTGGAAGAAGTACAGCAAGAATGCTCCTTAGAAGCGAGGATGGCGAGATTTCGTCCCATGTAATTTGGACATATTATAAGGAGGAACCAGTCCCTGGAGAAGGACATCATGCTTGGTGAAGTAGAGGGTCAGCAAAAATGAGGGATTAACACAGTGGCCGCAATAATGGGCTCAAACATAGAAATGATAGTTAGGTTGGGGCATATTGGGGCAGTGTTTCATTATGATGCACATAGGGTCGCTCTGAGTAGGAACCCACATGAAGGAACCGAACAACAACAATTAAAATACGAAAAGGTTTTCTCCAGTCTAGATTCTTTGCTCGGAATATTTAGTCTATTTACATTTGCTGAAAAACTTATGTTTTTCAGCTTATTAGTTTTTTTATTTTAAATTAAAAAAAACTTTATATTATTCAATGTAGTGATTTTTAGTTACTTATCTTCTCTGTGTCCCCCCTTCATCTCATTCCTGTCTTCTTTGGATTGATTATTTTTTTGCATTTCACGATTTCTTTGTGTCATTTAAGACAATATGCACTTTACTTCTTTATGTTTAGTGATAATCTAGGACAATGTACCATACACTTAATTAATCAAAAACTAATTTTATTACAACTTCATCTACTCAAACAATAAAAGGTATTATATATTTTAACTCATATCTTCACAGCTATTGCTGTCTAACAAAACACCACAAAACTTGGCAGTTTAAAACAATAAGTTATTATCTCCCCAGGATTCTGGGTTGAGTGGGTTGGTTCTCTGCTAGAATGTCCATTTTGAAGTTGCAATCAGATACTGGCTGGAGTCATCTGAAAACCTATTGGGCTGGATGTCCAAGAATACTTCTTCACTCCCATGTCTAGTGCCGCAATGCTGCTCCATGGGACCTCTCTCTCCAGCAGACAATTATGGGCTTTTTATGTGACCTACAAGTTCTTGACCGAGTTCTCAGCCACTCTACTTGGTGCCATTCACTGAGAAAGAATTTTCTGCAGATTTCCTGGACCTACTTGAGGAGCTGGGAGGTTAATTTCTAGCTAACTCAGACACAATTGTGTTGTCCCTTACATTCCCTGGTTTATTCAGAGTTCTTCTGAATCCTCACCTTTAGGGGCCTTGTAGTTTATCTCCTGTTGTCCATGAAACACAGAGCCATGAAAGTTGATACAGCATTGTTTTTTTATTTCCTTTGACTAATATTCTGGTAAAGAAGCTAATTCCTTCTGCCTTATTTTTCTAATTACTGTTTTTATTTGTGTATGTGTGTGTCTGTGGTATATATATGCAGTTCTTTAATGCATGAAAGAAAAACTTAGATCCACATGCCTATAATCTGTTTCCAAGTCTGTCTATCTATCTATTCAACTAGCTCTGTGTGTTGGTTATGATACCTCATCTGCCATGTTTCCAGGCACTGAAGTCTCTGTCATGTTATTTTCACATTACTAACTTAAATTAATCTTGATAATACATATATTTTTAATTTTAGGAATGCTGTTTTTATAGACAGAATAGCTGTATATCAGAGAAGCTAACTTACCCAAGGTACATGTTCTTAGTTGACTGATCCCAGACGGCAACCCCTGGCCCTCTCACAGAAAAATCTAAGTGGTTTTCCTCAACCACATTGTTTTTGATTTTTCACTTCTAGAACATCTTAAAACTTTAATCAAAGCCGAAGTGGTAAGACTTCTCTGTAATATAAAATAATTCTAAACAGATAAAAATATTATTTTCAGAACAATGGTTCCAGATTATATGAAGTAGGGAAAGAGAATTATAACCCCTTTTATTCAAATGTAGTTCATATCTTAATTATGGGTTTTAGGTAACACATATATTCACCTGAGCACTATTCCAGTGTGTGTGTATGTGTGTGTGTGTGTGTGTGTATCCACAAAGCACAGCAGTTTAAAACAATTATTTATTTTGCAAATGAATTTGCAATTTCAGCAGGTTTCATCAGGGACAGCTCATCTCTACTCCACGCTTCATCAGTGGAAGTGGCTCAACTGGGAGCTGAAAGATACACTTGCATGATGTGCCACCAAGGACTGAAAAAAATGGCTTTGAATTTGGCCGGGCTCTCAGCTGGGGATGTGCACTAGAAGTCTTCGTTTCTCTCTTTGTCACAGCATGGGGATTATATAATTGCACCAACACAATTACTCTTAAGACATTTCTTAAAATAGGGAATGGGGTAGCATACAGTCACTTGCAATTCTAAAATTCTGGTAGAAATTGTTGCCAGCTCCTTAACTAAGATTCAGTGTGATTCTCTGGGAATTATTCTACATGATTTTTGCCTCTGCTTTCTGAGTCACCCTTGCTCTACCATGAGAAAACTGAGTAGTCACCTCAATCAGCTTACTCCTTAGACCAAACTAGTGATATTTCTGTCAGAAAAACATGCTTGCAAACATTGTGAGTTTTCCATGAATCTTACTGGAATATACTCCATTAGACAAAACCCACAACTACCAACCTTGGGCTTCCTGTGACTCTGCTGCACTACAGTGCCCTGAAACATTTTAGTAGTCCTATATATTTTTAACTAAAGAGAATCTACAAGACTCTCAAGATTTATAGAAGGTCTTTTGTCTCTTTGGGTGTTTATTTAAGGTACAGTGTCTTAAATCGTCCTGAAGCCTTAATAAATGATTTTAGAGTCACAACTTGTGTTGGATCTTTGGCCTGAGGCCCTTTCTTAATTTGAGACTTCTTCGCTGAAAGAAAGTTTTATTTTTGAATCCACTGTGTACTGACTCCTTTGTACACAATATATTTTTTTCTTCAGCTCATCTCTCTACTCTTACGTTTTAACATAGGTCATGAAAAGCCAATTAGCATTTTTATATTCTGTCTGGAAGTTTCTTTAACAAATCTTCCCACAGCAACATTTTGCAAATATTTCTTGATGTCTTCTTATGTATTTTATGTTTGATGGTCACATTGGGTCCTTATTTCATTTGAATTTATTTGATCTTCATTATGTGATTTAGGATCTACATTTAGTTTTCAAAAGGTATTATCCCCATCAAAATTAATGATTTCCATTATTTATCAAAAAATACAAATTATACACTTATCATATGCTATTTAGAAACTCAGTCACTCATACTTATTGCCAGAGCCCTAATTTCAGAGCAAAAACACCATTGCAAATTATAACAGGAGGACAAATATAATTTTTAATTAGTTTACCATATATAAAAACAATCATATAGGAACAATGGAGCCAGATTGGCAAAGTAAGAGCAAAATAACTTGATAACACAAAAAGAAGAATTTAAATGGGATGAACAAAATAGCAAAACAATATTTTAGAAATGTAACCTGTATCCAGTTTGGTTGCTGCCCTTTTGGCAAATTATGCTCAGCACTGATATCACATAAAATGTCTCTCCAGCCACCTCCTCAAGGCACCCTTGACTTCTTTATTTCTCACACTGTATATAAGGGGGTTCAAGACAGGTGTGAAGATGGTATAAAACACTGAGACCACCTTATCATGGTCCTCTGAATCGTTAGATTTGGACCTCACGTAGATGAACATGATGGTGCCATAGAAGAGTCCCACAACCACCAGGTGAGAGGAGCAGGTCTTAAAGGCTTTTTTCCCAGCTCCAGCTGACCGCATGCAGAGCACTGCAGCCAGGATAAGACTGTATGAGGCCAAAATGAGAGACAAAGGGATCAAGAGCATCAGAATGCAGCAGACATACATGAAAAACTCAAAAATCGTGGTGTCAGCACAGGCAAGGCGTACCAGTGATGGTGCTTCACAGAAAAAGTGATTGATTTCCCGTGAGTGACAGTAAGGGAAGCTCAAGGTGGCACCAGCCTGCATCAGCCCATCGATCCCTCCCAGGAGCCAGGAACCTGACGTCACGAGTAAACAGAGCTTCTGACTCATGAGAATGGGATAGCACAGTGGGTGACATATGGCCACATAGCGGTCATAGGACATGGCCGTTAAGAGGAAGCATTCACTCCCTCCCAGAGTGAGAAGCAGGAAGATCTGGACTCCACAGCCAGTGGGAGAGATAGACCTAGTGTCCATCAGGTAGTTGGCTGCCATTTTGGGAACGATGGTGGAGACCAGCATCACGTCCATGAAAGAAAGCTGGCTAAGCAGGAAGTACATGGGCATGTGGAGTTGAGGGTCCACATGAATGAGAATGATCATAAGGGTGTTGCCCATCAGTGAGGTGATGAAGATCATAAGCACCATGGCAAACAGGAATAGGTGGATCTGTGTGTGGTTAAAGGCCCTAGAAGAATGAAGTTTATTCCTGTGGTGCCGTTTGCATTGACCATGGCTCTACTGGTGCCTGAAAGATGTAAAATGATGCAGAAATAAGATTTGTTTAAAAGGAAAAAAAAAAATTTTTTTTTTTTTAAAGGAAGCTTGTAAATTTTTTGTACATATCTTTATGAAAACTTGATCAAATGACTTGGGAAATCTCAGACTTGGAGGGCTAATTGCTACTTTAATCTTTCACTTACAAACAAGATTTTTGCCATAGCATAGTACTATCCATCTCTGCTGTTACTATACATTATTTTTTATTCACACAAAATTAGATAACATACATGTACAGTAGTACAACTTACACCTCTATTGTTTTTTAGTAATTTGTCAGTATGCCACACGTAATTTACTCATGGTGTTAAGAAATATTACTTATGCAATCCGAGTTCTTTACACTTTGGGTATTTCTATATTGAAGGAAATTCAGATTTATGCACTTTAGTAGGTATTGAGGTGATATGCCTATAGTTATTACTTTTGCATGTGTTTTAGATATTTGCTTAATGGATTCTCACATGATTTTCTTCAATATCAAGACAAATAAATTACAACTGATAAAACTAAGTTTGATGGGGAAAAAACAAAAGCAAAAATTCTCTATTCCACACTTACACGCAGCCTGTGCTCTAAACACACTAGGCTTTCAGCCACCACAGATACTACTGTACCCATCGCCATATCATTTATATTATCATGACTTGCTTTCCTGATCATGGTGCCTACATCTCATTAAGTTTAGAACCCCCTCAACATTTAAACTTTTATGTATTATGTTCTCAAACAATGCTGCTGATTTTAATTTAATATATAATATATCCATTCTAAGGGAGCCCTGGTGGCACAGTGGTTAAGCTTTCGGCAGCTAACCAAAAGGTTGGCAGTTCAAACTCACCACCACTCCTTGGAAACTCAATGAGGCAGGTCTACTCTGTCCTATAGGGTCAGAATTGACTTGACAGCACAGGTGTTTGGGTTTTATCCATTCAAAAAAGTTAATAATTTCATAAATGAACATAATTTGTATTGCATGCAATTTTCACATAAATTTGGACATCAATAATCTTATACTTCTAAAAGTAGAAGACAAAAACTAATCCACTGATTATGACTTATCCAAATGATATTCTCATATAAGGAACCTGAGGTCCAACATCTCCCACAGGTAAAATATACAGGTACTCATTCACTTTCAGAATAGCTCCTCTTTTCACTAGAACCTATAACTTCCGTTTCTTTTACGTCTAAGTATTTTTGGTGGTAGGAATGGATGCACATGTAAATGGATTCACCTATTATACTTAGGTAAGTGGTGTCTTTTGCTCACAAATTCAAATTGTCAAAGAGAGCTGTGAATTCAGGATTACCAACAGTATTATGTTTGGACTTCATTCATAATCTGTGGTGTAGTAAATCTTTTTTTAGTTTTTCTGTAATTTATTTGGAAAACATTGCAAATTTTGTGAATGGTCTATGGTCTTCACACCTTTAATACATATTAAAATTTTTTGATTCTTAGTATATACCAACATTGACTTTCATATCAATAAAATATGTAGATGTTCCATTTTTCAAAATTGATATAAATATGCTATAATAGTGAGCATATCATTCTTTTATGCTTTGTTCCCTCAAATATATATATTTTGAGTGAAATATATATTCAGTTTAATATATTTTTAACTACTGCCAAATTTTATTACATCGTATAGATGTATATATATATAATGTTTATTTAAGAATACTTAGCTTCTTTCCAATCTTTTGTTAATATAACCCATATCCTTGTGCATGTGGCAATATTTTCTCAAGTAAATATTTCACTAGAATATTTTGGGTTTAAGATAATTGCATCTCCACCTTTTACACTCCAGTCAACTGTCAATTTGTGTGATAATTCCTCCACATATTTTACTGTTAGATGCGATAATTAACAGCAATCATGTAAGTGTGAAAATAAATTTAAATTGCATGTCACTTAAGTTACATGGCAGAAACTCTTTTAATCTATTCATCGACCTCTTGGATTTCTTCTGCAAACTGTGAATATCTCTAATTCATGGTTTCTAGATTGTTTGGCTTTTTCTTAATAATTTAAAGAA
Organism: Loxodonta africana; assembly: GCF_030014295.1. Classification (NCBI taxonomy): domain Eukaryota; kingdom Metazoa; phylum Chordata; class Mammalia; order Proboscidea; family Elephantidae; genus Loxodonta; species Loxodonta africana. The sequence continues at coordinate 174,059 of NW_026975057.1, forward strand.
TTTCTCATGTATTTTGTAATTTATATATTTAATTATATATTTAATTTATATATCTTTATAACTTGTTATTTATATGCATTGTGAATATCTTCTCCAGTTGATTTTATATATTTGACATTTTTGTTATTTTGGACTGAAGTTTTGCATTTTATATTACATATATTTGGGATACTTATATGATATTAATAATTGAATATTAATGTTCTGCATTTCATTAATAGGTTACCATTTTAAACAATTTCAATGTTATTTGGATCAAACAACTTGTTATTGGTATATAAGTTGTTTGAATCTATGATCATTGTTGATTTAATATTACATTGTACTGTCTTTGCATGCATGAATATTAAACATATTAAACTCACAAAATGTATTGCTATAGTTCATCTTTTAATTTGTAGTCTCTGATTTTTTTTTTTAAACGAAAGAGGGATAATCAGTGTTCTTAAAGGCCACTAAAACATAGGTGTAAAGTAGTCTGTGTCTGTAGATTTTTTTTTTTTTAAATAATGTATTCACTTTCCTATTAGTTTCAGGTAAGCTGTGTTTTCCTATTACTTTTTAAATTCATATGACTTTCTATTTTTAAGGAAACATTTTCCGTTTCTAATCTATTTTCTTTGTTAGCGTTTCTCACTGCATTGGGTGGATGGACAGGTCTGTGTCTCTGGCTGCCGCTGAACTGGAGGTCATGACATGCAAAGTTCATTCACTTAAGCCTGCCCTGGGTCAGGGCATACTGGGTATAGACATACAAGTTACGAGTTGCTTAAATAACATGAAGACTAGGAGTCAGAACTCTAAAGACCTGTCCATATTTTGTTCACAAATATGTGTTATATTTGGGGAAGGTCACTTACTTTCCTATGAGCCACTCTCCTTGTTTCCAGACTGGGAAAATTCGCAGACTTTGGTAGACAGCTGTACTGGAGCACTGTTTTCAATTGTTTCCATCTGGCTCATTCTCTGCTTTGGCGATTTGATAACCACCTGCGAAGGCCCTGAGCTTAAGGGCAGCTTTCCAATGTTTCTCAGATGCCAAGATTCAATGAATATGATTTTGAAAGTCTTCTGTAGATTTAAATTTAAGATGAAATTATTTTAAATTAACTGTATTTGAAAATATTATCATATCAGGCATTCTATTCACTGGACAAACAGTTCATATAATGTGAAATATATGTATATTTCACATTTAATCAGTATAAATTACGAAGTTCAGAAAAGTTACATGACTAATCTAATAATAAACATTTAAACTGGTAGCTGTATTCATCTGAAGGTTGTCTGAACATAGAAGTACATATTTAATGGCCAGGTTTCTGGAGTTTGAATACCTATGCCACTGTTTAGTAGTTGGATAAATTTGAGCAATATGCTTAAACCTCAGTTTCATTATGTGCAAAATGAGATGACATAATAGTATCTACTATAGGATTATTTGATAACTACAAAATAAAATGTATATAAGTACATTGGAGAATGCATGCACAAGAAGATAGCTCTAAAAAGTTATTGATTATTATCATTATTATATTGTTATTGGCCATACATAGATGTTTCCTACCAAAATATTTTGAAAGTAAAATTAGTATTTTCCCATAACTCACATGTAATGTAATGTTACTTATTTCATACCAAAGAACAAAAATATCATTACATATCAGTCTTCATTTTTCAGCATAAGTGACATGTTTTCTGTGTTCCTTGAGATTTTTCTGTCTGCCCTCTGTCTGTCTACCTTCTATGAATTTATTTTGAACATAGAGGAAACACTCATGACCATGGTAAATTTAATTATTCCAAGGCTATTAGGTTACTTGATTATTAATTTTACAATGTGTTCTCATGCCTTTAATATTCAATGTGTTATAAGAATTGTAATAGATACCATGAAACTTGCCACAAATTCAATAATGTCTCAAAATTCAATCAAAATTTTTTAAAATAGCAGGTAAAAAGAGAAAATATTATCCGTATTTCACATCAAAAAGGCAGTTGTTCCCAAGTGAATTCAATTCTGTGTAATTCCACACTACCAAAGTACAAGAGGGTATGTAGATCAGATAAACTTCTAGTTGTCTATAATATTTCTGTACAATTTAAAAGAGGATAAAAACGTATTCCCATTTATTTTCTAGTTGTATAAAGTGGGTAATTGCAGAGAGCTCAGAGTACTTTTAGATCCATTGTCACATTTTTCTGTCTACCTCAATGTGGAGTTCCCAGAATTAGCAAAGCTTCCCCTTTCTCAAAGGTACACTCTATGTTACATACCCACCTGTCCAATATTCTGGCCTGGCACTAGTATGTTCATTTCTTCAATTCAATCCAAAACAATTCCAAGCCAAAATGACTCTTACTTCACATCTGCATGATATAGATGGAGTAACTCAGACATAACAAGGATTTTTATAACTGTAGCAAACAATGTCCCAAGTCCTATGTTAACCCTGGATGTGCATTTCCTCATGGAATGTCACAACAATTAAATGAGGTAATCTGTCACTGTTTCAGATTTGCAGATGAAGGACTGGAGGGTTAGATTAATTTATTTTTCCCTGGTCTCAAAAGTAGGAAGCATGGGTCCAAAATCCTGGTCATGAAAGTAAACTCCCCACAGTTATTTTGGGCTTGCCAGCCAGTTTTTTGTTCCAATTATTATCTTAATAATGACAAAACTTTTTGAATAAAACAGACAACATAAATAAAGGAAAAAAAACTTTTTGAATAAAACAAACAGCATAAATGAAGAATGGACCCTCAAACACATCGTTGTTGTTAGATGCCATTAAGTCACCTAACACACGGCTACCCCGGGCAAAATGCTGCCCAGTCCTGCGCCATTCCCATAATCAGGTGTTGATCGGACTATTGCCATCCATCGGGTTCACTTTGGCTGACTTTTCAGAAGTAGATCGCTAGCCTTTTCTTCCTAGTGCATCTCAGTCTGGGAAATCTGCTGGAGCTCACTGGAGCAACTGTGAGTTCTGTGAAGTTAGGCACCTCTCTTATAAACTGTGTGTCTCAGGTTAGTGTACTTAAAATGGGTAACTGTCTTACTTTGTAAAAATGAAAAAAGTGCATGTAGAATGTTTAATTAAATTATTTATATTTAGTATGTTATCAAACATAAATTTTATCTCTACACAAACTTTTTCCCAAAGAGAAATTCATGAATAGAGAATTTAATAGAATCAGATACATGCATCCATTTACCTCAGAGTCAGAGTATTAACTAAGACTCAACTTTCCTAAAAGCTTAGTACAGATCGTCCCCGACTTAAGACATATTTGAGTTACAACGAACTGCCCTATGACTATCCTTTTTTTTATCTTTGTACATCTTATTATTAGTAATATGTACTACATATAACGTTGTAGCACGTAATTTGTTGATGTTATCATTCTCTTGCCAATCCCAAAGACAAATAAAGATTGGATTTATAAAGATATTGTTAATAGGAGACAAAAATAATGAATATTTTTTAAAAAATTAGATATTCTACTTATATCAGAGCTGACTTATGACAGAGTCTTCAGAATGGAACCCTGTCTTACACTGGGAAATACCTGTAATATTATTTTCATAATTACAATTTGATAAAGATACATTAGTGCAATATAATCATGAAAGGATGTTTTTTCTCACTGGAAATTAATACATAGTTTAAACGAAATTTTTATAATTTCTATGCATTCAAACATTATACACTCAATGTCTCTTTATGATATTCATTACCAGTAGGGATGCAATGAAGATTAATCTCAGGGTAAAAGTGAAAAATCCTTTATTAGTCAATTTGGCAATATGGAGTGAGAGCCAGAGAGCTAGTCTTGTCCCTTGAAGCATTGCCATACCTTGTGGATATCGTTCTAAAATATGACTAAAAAAGAAGGGCTGGGAGGAGACCCTGTAAACACAAAGGGCTTATTTTGCAAGGTTTTCCACAATGTGCATCCTGAACTATTGTAGAACTAATAAATTTCCCATGGAACACAATAAATATAACAGCTGGAACAAGCTTAGATATCATGCTAATTGTATAAACAATATTTTTCAAATTGTAAAAAATGTATATGGAAGAATATAAAAGGAATAGTTATGATGTTATCAAGTGCAATCCAGGTGCTTTAATTTCTGTGCTTTCCAAATAGTATGATTGTGATATAGTTTTTTAAATTACAGAAATTAAGTGGGCCACAGTGAAAGCATTAGCGCATACCATCCCCGGTTGTAAGCACTCAGTCTAGGAGTCGTAGCACTAACCTGCATCAGAGGAGCCACCGTGCAGGAGGTGTGGAATACTCTAAGCCTCTGGTTCCCAGATCACCGTTCGGATCCCCACCAATGCCTCTGTTGCCGGTATAAAATACAAGGCACCTGGCTAAAGCCTTAGGGATTCCTGAGCTTCAGGCTGCAGAAATGCTCGTGGGAAAGCATTCGGAAGAATACAGATGAGCACATGCTCTCCTCATTTATCACCTCCATACAGGATTATTTTAAAATTTCAGGATATTTGATCTCTGAAGATAATGACCTGTTTTATCAACATGCTAAAGTCAGGATGTGATTATTTTGAATATGATGCTTGCCTTATAATATTATTAGTATTAAACGAGATACGATGCATAAAGCACTTAACTCATACCTAGAAAATATACTTAGTCCACAATCCTGTTAACCTAAACTTTCACAATAACTAATGTGTCAAGAAAGAGCTGGTAATGATGTGGGGAATAGAGTGGACTTCTAGACATGTCTTACCCAACAAAAGGCCATGACCGAATTGAACTTTTCCAGTCTTGAAACTTTCTAGTTATATATTTTGGGCCTGTTATATAACCTCTCTGAGCGTCAGTTTAATCATCTGTAAAAGGGGCATAATAATGCCTCTTCCATAGGATTATTTTTAGGGGCTACTGTATAGAATAAGGAGCCCTGGTAGTGCAGTTGTTAAGAGCTCAGCAGCTGACCAAAACGCCAACAGTTCAAATTCACCAGAAGCTCCTTGGAAACTCCATGGGGCAGTTCTACTCTGTCCTATTGGGTCTCTATGAGTTGGAATAGACTTGATGACAATGGGTTTGGTTTTGGTTTCAGGTATGGAATAAATATAAAGTACCAGATCTATCAAATAAATATAATTTCATTATCTCCTTTCTTCTCTGCTTTAGCTGAATATGTTGACTTATGAACTGACATACAGTAATGAGAGTTTTTTTTTTAATGTCTTTATCTTGCAACAGAAAACAGTAAAAATCAGTTGCCATTGAGTTACATCTGACTCATGGCAACCCTGTGTGTGTCAGAGTGGAACTGTGCTCTGTAGAGTTTTTAATGGTTGATTTTTCAGAAGTAGATCACCAGGTCTTTCTTCTAAGGTGCCTTTGGGTGGACTTGAACCTCCGTCTTTTCAGTTAGCATCTGAACATGTTAACTGTACCACCCAGGGGCTCTGCTCCAGGAGATTATACAGTATAAGTGTTTGCACCACTCAGGAGCTCCAATATGGGAGGTTATACGATGCTGTGCTACATAATCAAAATATAATAAGCATTAACTGATTGATTTGTTACAGCTCTGCTTATGAACTGGTTAAGGGTTAAGAAAATGGGCTGAATTATTGCCGTGCAATGAATCACTTTTATATGGCTTTTCTAGCCCTGGTCTTGTAATTTCACAAAATGATTGTCTGGGCCAAAATTTTGCAAGGTATTAGTAGATTTACTACAAAACTAGTGGATTGAAAATTCACTTAATGGGATTGTGCCCTTTGTGGTCCAACTAGGAGATTGGTTGTTGTTCCTATTCTGTTAGGCTTATATAAGGGCCAAATCCACAGAGGTTCTGGGGCCCCTCACTACCATCAAAAAGAGCATAGAGTGGAGTGCATCCTTTGGACCCAGGGTCCCTGCATTGAGAACTCCCTATATTAAGAAGAGAGAGTTGTAACAGTGAAGACAGGGATGGTGGGCTTGCTGGTCCATAGAGAGAGAACTGAGTGTCTTTGCGCAGGCTTGTGCCTCCTACTAAAGTACTGCAACAGTTGTACCTGCGGGACAGAGACCTGAGTGTGGCTGGTGTAATTTGCTTCCTTCCCCCTTTGGGCATCGTGGTGGGAACAATACATTCCCTCATGCAGGGTAGGCCTTGGTATCACGGCAGCAAGACAGAGAACCACTCTGGCCTGGGTAGCATGGTAGGAGGCAGCAGCATAGGTCAAAAAGGGCCCAGTGGCAGAGGCTCAGGAGATCCTGTGCAGGGGTCTTTCCATTAGTGAAGCAAGGCCCAGTGAGGCCCAGGGGCAGAGCAGAAGCCTCGGAAGCCATGCAGGTGTCCCAGGTAACATGGTGGCAGCCAGAGGCAGTGGTGACATGAAGACAACATTTGACCAGAAACACAATGTGCCAGTACAGTGATATTAGAAAGAATATGAGTAGTTTGGAGAAGAATAAGCAGATCTGCTTTGAGAATTTGTTTTACTGTTTACTGTTTGCTTTCTAGAAATAATAATAGTGGCTTTCACTTTGCCAATATTGTGTAAATGTCTTGATCATAGATGGCTGTAGCACTCATGGAATGGTTGATGCCAGTGGTTGTACATGCCTCATTCCTAGTTGTCTGGTAGTTTGAGGCACATCCTGTTTGCATGTGCAATGTGGTTAGATAGACAAACCACACAATTATATAATTATACTAGGATTGTCAAACCAATCTATGAAGGGATATTTGAATTTTATTTTCAAACAGGCATATACCTATGGATATAGTCAATAATATGAGAAAAAAGAAAGTGAAAGTAGAAATATAAGTCAAATTCTGGTAACCCTGAATAAATTAATTAAAAGAGAAAATAATAATATTAAAATCAATAACAAAAATCAGGACAGTTAATATTTATTGAGTTATTAATTTCTGACAAAACAATAATAGTAGGAGACTTCAACACACCACTTTTGGTGAAGGACAGGACATCCAGAAAGAAGCTCAATAAAGATACGGAAGACCTAAATGCCACAAACAACCAACTTGACCTCATAGACATATACAGAACACTCCGCCCGACAGCAGCCAAGTATACTTTCTTTTCTAGTGCACATGGACATTCTCTAGAAGACCACATATTACGGCATAAAGTAAGCCTTAGCAGAATCCAAAACATTCAAATATTACAAAGCATCTTCTCTGACCATAAGGGCATGAAGGTGGAAATCAATAACAGGAAAAGCAGGGAAAAGAAATCAGACACTTGGAAACTGAACAAAACAAAAGACTGGATTATAGAAGGCATTAAGGATGGAACAAAGAAATTCCAATGAGAATGAAAACACTTCCTGTAAAAACGCTGGGATACAGTGAAAGAAATGCTCAGAAGTCAATTTATATCAATAAATGCACACATCCAAAACGAAGAAGGGGCCAAAATCAAAGAATTATCCCCACAACTTGAACAAATAGAAAGAGAGCAACAAAAGAAACTCACAGGCACCAGAAAAAAAAAAAAACAAATACTAAAAATTAGAGCTGAACTAAAAGAAATAGAAAACAATGAAAAGAATTAACAAGACCAAAAGCTGGTTTTTTTGAAAAAACTAACAAAATTGATAAACCACTAGCCAAACTGACAAAAGAAAAACAGGAGAGGAACCAAATAACCTGAATAAGAAATGAGATGGGCGATATTACAACATACCCAACTAAAATTAAAAGAATCATATCAGATTTCTGTGAAAAATTGTACTCTGACAAATGTGAAAACCTAGAAGAAATGGGTGAATTCCTAGAAACACACTGCCTACCTAAACTAACACAAAAAGAGGTAGAACAGCTAAATAGACCCATAACAAAAGAAGAGGTGGAAAAGGCAATCAAACCCCCCCCACCCCAAAAAAGCCCTGGACAGCTTCACTGCAGAGTTCTACCAAACTTTCAGAGAAGAGTTAACACCACTACTACTAAAGGTACTTCAGAGCATAGAAAGGACAGAATACTACCAAACTCATTCTATGAAGCCACCATATCCCTCATACCAAAACCACGTAAAGACACCACAAGAAAAGAAAATTATAGACCTATATCCCTCAGGAACTTAGATACAAAAATCCTCAACAAAATTCTCGCCAATAGAATTCAACAACATATCAAAAAAATAATTCACCATGACCAAGTGGGATTCATACCAGGTATGCAGGGATAGTTCAACATTAGAAAAACAATTAATGTAATCCATGACATAAATAAAACAAAAGACAAGAATCACAGGATTTTATCAATTGATGCAGAAAAGGCATTTGACAAAGTCCAACACCTATTCATGATAAAAACTTGAGCAAAACAGGAATAGAAGGAAAATTTCTCAACATAATAAAGGGCATTTATATAAAACCAACAGCAAACATCACCCTAAATGGAGAGAGCCTGAAAGCATTCCCACTGAGACTGGGAACCAGACAAGGATGCCCTTTATCACCGCTCTTACTCAACATTGTGTTGGAGGTCCTAGCCAGAGAAATTAGGCTAGATAAAGAAATAAAGGGCATCTAGATTGGCAAGGAAGAAGTAAAAGTATCTCCATTTGCAGGTGACATGATCTTATACACAGAAAACCCTAAGGAATCCTTCAGAAAACTACTGAAACTAATAGAAGAGTTCAGCAGAGTATCAGGATACGAGATAAGCATACAAAAATCAGTTGGATTCCTCTACACGAACAAAAAGAACATTGAAGAGGAAATCACCAAATCAATGCCATTTACAGTAGCCCCCAAGAAGATAAAATAATTAGGAATAAATCTTACCAAAGATGTAAAAGACTTATACAAAAAAACTGCAAAACACTTCTGCAAGAAACCAAAAGAGACTTACATAAGTGGAAAAACATACCTTGCTCATCGATAGGAAGACTTAACATTATAAAAATGTCTATTCTGCCAAAAGGGATCTATACATTTAATGCAATTCCGGTCCAAATCCCAACGGCATTCTTGATGAGATGGAGAAACAAATCACCAACTTCATATGGAAGGGAAAGAAGCCCCAGATAAATAAGGTATTACTGAAAAATAAAAACAAAGTGGGAGGCCTTACTTTCCCTGATTTTAGAACCTACTATACCACCACAGTAGTCAAAACAGCCTGGTACTGGGACAACAACAGATACATGGACCAATGGAACAGAATTGAGAATCCAGATATAAATCCATCCACATATGAGCAGTTGATTTTTGACAAAGGCCCCAAAACAGTTAAATGGGGGGAGAAGACAGTTTTTTTTAACAAATAGTGCTGGCATAACTGGATATCCATCTGCAAAAAAGTGAAACAAGACCCATACCTCACTCCATGCAAAAAAATGAGCTCAAAATGTATCAAACACCTAAATATAAAATCTAAAAAAAAGGTAAAGATCATGGAAGAAAAAATAGGGACACTGTTCGGAGCCCTAATACATGGCATAAATAGTATAGAAAACATTATTAAAAATACAAAACAAAAACTAGATAACTGGGAGCTCCTAAAAATCAAAAACCTATGCTCATCCAAAGACTTCACCAAAAGAGTAAAAAGACTACTTACAGAATGGGAAAAAGTTTTCAACTATGACATTTCCAATCAGCGCCTGATCTCTAAAATCTACATGATACTGCAAAAACTCAACTACAAAAAGACAAATAACCCAATTTAAAAATGGGCAAAAGATATGAATAGACACATCACTAAAGAAGACATTCAGGTAGCTAACAGATACATGAGGAAATGTTCACGATTACCAGCCATTAAAGAAATGCAGACCGAAACTACAATGAGACTTCATCTCATTCCAACAAGGCTGGCGTTAATCCAAAAAACACAAAATAGTAAATGCTGGAGAGGCTGTGGAGAGATTGGAACACTTATACACTGCTGGTGGGAATGCAAAATGGTACAAGCACTTTGGAAATCAATTTGGGTCTTCCTTAAAAATCTAGAAATAGAACTACCATAGGACCCAGCAATCCCATTCCTTGGAATATATCCTAGAAGAATAAGAGCCTTTACACAAACAGGTATATGCACACCCATGTTTATGCAGCACTGTTTACAATAGCAAAAAGATGGAAGCAACCAAGGCGCCCTAAGAACTTGAGAAATAGTTTAAACTGAGAAGAAAACATTCTTTTGTCATTACCAGAGGGGGGAGCGAGGGAGGGCGGGAAAGGGGTTTAGATAGTAATAGGAACTATTTTAGGTGAAGGGAAAGACAGCACACAATACAGGGGAAGTCAGCACAATTGGACTAAACCAAAAGCAAAGAAGTTTCCTGAATAAACTGAATACTTCAAAGGCCAGCGTAGCAGGGGCAGGGGTCTGGGGACCATGGTTTCAGGCGACATCTAAGTCAATTGGTACAATAAAATCTATTAAGAAAACATTCTGTATCCCACTTCGAAGAGTGGCATCTGGGGTCTTAAACGCTAGCAAGCAGCCATCTAAGATGCATCGATTGGTCTCAACCCACCTGGATCAAAAGAGAATGAAGAACACCAAGGACACAAGGTGATTACGAGCCCAAGGGACAGAAAGGGCCACATGAACCAGTGACTACATCATCCTGAGACCAGAAGAACTAGATGGTGCTTGGCTACCACCGATGACTGCCCTGACGGGGAATACAACAGAGAACCCCTGAGGGAGCAGGAGAGCAGTGGGATGCAGACCCCAAATTCTCATAGAAAGACCAGACTTCATGGTCTGAGATTAGAAGGACCCTGGTGGTCATGGCCCCCAGACCTTCTGTTGGCCCAGGACAGGATCCTTTCCTGAAACCAACTCTTCAGACATGGATTGGACTGGAAAATAGGTTGGAGAGGGATGCTGGTGAGGAGTGAGCTTCTTGGATCAGGTGGACACTTAAGACTATGTTGGCATCTCCTGCCTGGATGGGAAATGAGAGGGTGGAGGGGATTAGAAGCTGGTGAAATGGACACGAAAAGAGAGAGTGTAGGGAGAGAGCGGGCTGTCTCATTAGGGGGATAGCAATTGGGAGTATGTAGCAAGGTGTATATAAGTTTTTGTGTGAGAGACTGATTTGATTTGTAAACTTTCACTTAAAGCACAATAAAAACTATAAAAAATATATTTATTGAGAAATTACTGAGTGAGCTATATCGTTCCTAACAGTCTATTTGCATGATTTCATCGAAGCAGATTCATGAAGATAATGTTATTTTTAGCTCCCACTGACTTTTGATGAAACTGGATCTTAGTAAAGTTAAGTTACTGCCCAAGGTTAAAACCTTAAAAAGATTAGACTAGGAAAATGGTCTGGTGGTCTATTTCCAATAATTAGCCAATGTAAAACTTACGGATCACAACAGAACATTGTCTGACTCACTTCCTTTGGACAAACCATTAGGAGGGATCAATCTAATGCAGGACCTCATGCTTGGGGAAATACCGGGCCAGAGAGGATAAGGGAGACCTTTGTTGAGGCAGACTGGCACAATAGCCACTATAGTCATTGCAAATTTGTACTTGTTTAATGAATTATTTTAATACATTTTTTACTGCAGTAGAGATATTTTTAATTTTATTGAAGTTTGTAAACAGATACAGTTAAACAAAAAGTCATAGTAGTACAGTGAGATGAATTAACTCAAAGGGAAGAGAACTGAGTACAAATATCCTAGAAGAAGAAGTAGAATGTTTTTTGACATCTGGGAGCTGACCTGGCACTATCAATTAGGTTTTTGTATTGCCAGGAGCTGGCCTTGATGTCTGCCTGTTGAACAGACATGGTTTTACAAAATATCAATACGGAAGATAGGAAAAAGATTCTCCAAAGGTGTCCTTGTCTCAATCCCTGGAATCTGTGAATATGTTAAGTTACATGGCAAAGGAGAATTAAGATTGTACATGGAATTAAAATTGTTAATCAGCTGACCTTAAGAAAGAGTATCCTCTGATTATAATGACATAAAATTAGAAATCAATAACAGAAACAGCAAGGAAAAAAAATCAAATACGTGGAAACAGAACAACACCTTGCTTAAAAACTACTGGATTATAGAAGAAATCAAGGATGGACAAAATAAATTCATAGAATTAAATGAAGAATGAAAACATGTCTTACCAGAACCTTTGGAAAACAGCAAAAGCAATGCTTAGAGGTCAATTTACAACAATAAATGCACACATTCAAAAAGAAGAAAGTGCCAAAATCAAAACATTAACCCTACAACTTGAACAAATAGAGAGAAACAAAAGTAGCCCTCAGGCACCAGAAGAAAGGAAATAATAAAGGTTAGAGCAGAAATGAATGAGATAGAGAATAGGAAAACAATTGAAAGAGTAGACAATACTAAAAGACGGTTTTTTGAAAAGATCAACAGAATCAATAAACCATTGGTCAAATTGACAAAAGAAAAAACAGGAGAGGAAGCAAATAACCTAAATAAGAAATAGAATGGGTGATATCACAACAGACCCAATGGAAATAAAAAGGATCATAACAGAATACTATGAAAAATTGTACTCTAACAAATTTGAAAATCTAGAAGAAATGGACAAATTTCTAGGAACACACTACTTACCTAAACTAACACAAATTGAGGTAGAAAAACTAAATAAACCCACAACAAAAGAAGAGATTGAAGAGATAATTAAAAAAATAAAAACCACCACCAACAAAAAAGCCCTGGCCCAGACGGCTTCACTGGAGAATTCTACCAAACTTTCAGGGAAGAGTTAACACCATTACTACCAAAGGCATTTCAGGCATAGAAAAGGATGAAACACTCGCAAACTCATTCTATGAAGCCAGCATAACCATGATAGAAAAGTCAGGTAAAGATCCACAAAAAAAAGAAAATTACAGACCAATATCCCTCATGAATATAGACCCAAAAATCCTCAACAAAATTCTAGCCAATAGAATTCAACAACATATCAAAAAATAATTCACCATGACCACGTGGGATTCATACCAGGTATGCAGGGATGGTTCAACATTAGAAAAACAATAATGTAATCCATCACATAAATAAAACAAAAGACAAGAACCACATGATCTTATCAACTGATGCAGAAAAGGTATTTTAAAAAGTCCAAAACCCATTCTTGATAAAAACTCTCAGCGAAATAGGAATAGAAGGAAAATTCCTGGACATAATAAAGGCCATTTATACAAAGCCAACAACCAACATCATCCTAAATGAAGAGTCTTAAAGCATTCCCCTTGAGAAGGGGAACCAGACATGGATGCCCTTTGTCACCACTCATATTCAACATTGTACTGGAGGCCCTAGCCAGATCAATAAGGCAAGAAAAAGAAATAAAGTGCATCCAAATTGGTAAGGAAGAAGTAAAAGTATCCCTATTTGCAGATGATATGGTTTTATACATGGAAAACCCCCCAAAATCCACAAGAAAACTACTACAACTAAAATAGAAGATTTTGCAAAATATCAGGATATAAGATAAACATACATAAGTCAGTCAGATTCCTCTGCACCAAAAGAGAGAACTTCCAAGAGGAAATCACCAAATCAATACCATTATAATAGCCCCCAAGAAGATAAAGTATTTAGGAATAAATTTAAACAGAGGTGTAAAAAACCTACACAAAGAAAACTACAAGACACTATTACAAGAAATCAAAAGAGACCTAAATAAGTGGAAAAACATACCATGCTGATAGACAGGAAGACTCAACATTATGAAAATGTCAGTTCTTCCCAAAGTGAGCTACAGATACAATGCAATCTCAATCCAAATTCCAATGACAACTTTTAGCATGTTGGAGAAACAAACCACAAACTTCATATGGAAAAGGAAGAAGCCCCAAATAAGTAAAGAATTACTGAAGAAGAACAAAGTGGGAGGCCTCACACTACCTGATGTTAGAACCTGTTATACCACCATGATAGTCAAAACAGCCTGGTACTGGTACAACAGACACATAGACCAATATAACAAAATTGAGAACCCAGACGTAAATCCATGCACCTATGAGCAGCTGATAGTTGACAAAGGCCCAAAGTCCATTAAATGGGGGAAAGACAGTCTTTTTAACAAGTGGTGCTGGCGTAACTGGATATCTGTCTGCAAAAAAATGAAACAGGACCCATACCTCACATCATGCACAGAAACTAACTCAAAATGATCAAAGACCTAAATATAAAACCTAAAATGATAAAGATCACGGAAGAAAAAATAGGGACAATGCTAGGAGGCCTGATACACGACATAAACAGAATACAAACCATAACCAACAATGCAGAAACATCAGAAGAGAAACTAGATAACTGGGGTCTGCTAAAAATCAGTTATGCTCATCAAAAGAGTAAAAACAGAACCTATGGATTGGGAAGAAATTTTTAGCTATGACATATCTGGTAAGGGTCTAATCATTAAAATCTACAAAATACAGCAACACCTCAACTACAAAAAGGCAAATAAAAAAAATTAAAAATGGGCAAAGTATATGAACAGACACTGCACCAAAAAAGATATTCAGGTGGCTAATGTACACATGAGGAAATGCTCATGATCATTAGCCACCAGAGAAATGCAAATTAAAACAACAAAGAGATGTCTTATCACCCCAATAACACTGGCGCTAATCCAAAAAAAGGACACCCTGGTGGTGTAGTGGTTAAATGCTGTTAACCAAAAGGTCGGCAGTTGGAATCCACCAGGCGCTCCTTGGAAACTCCACAAGGCAGTTCTACTCTGTCCTATAGGGTCTCTATGAGTCAGAAATGACTCAATGGCGATGGGTTTGGTCAATCCATAAACCACAAAATAAAAATGTTGGAGAGGTTGTGGAGAGATTGGACTCTCATGCACTGCTGGTGAGAATGTAAAATGATACAATCACTTTGGAAAACAATCTGGTGCTTCCTTAAAAAGCTAGAAGTAGAAATACCATAAGATCCAGCAATACCACTCATAGGAATATACCCAAGAGAAGTAAGAGCAGTCGCAGGAATAGACACATGCATACCATGTTCATGGGAGCACCATTCACAACAGCACAAAGATGTAAACAACCTAAATGCTCACCAACAGACGAATGGGAAACAAATTATGGTACAGACACACAGTGCAGCCTACTGACGGAGCCCACTTCTACTCCGACACCCAACGGGTCACTGTGAGTTGCGTTTGATTCTACTGCAACTGGTGGTGTTTTTGTTTTATATGAAGATATAGCTGTAGCTATGTTGTTGTTGATGTCTTGTGCTGAATGTTGTTGTTGAGAGCAGTTGCTATTTAGTTGGCTTCTACTCAAAGTAACCTAATATATAAGAGAAAGAAATTTTCCCTGGTCCCGTGCCATCCTAATGATTGTTGGTATGTTTGAGTCCATTGTTGTTGTTATTGGGTCAATCCATCTTTTTGAGGGTTTCCTTTATTTTTGTGATCTTCTACTTCACCTAACAGGACTTCTTTTCCTAGTGATCGGTCTTTCCAGATAATGTGTCCAAAGTAAGTAAGATGAAGTCTTGCCATCCTCATTCCTAAGGAACATTTCACTGTTTTATTGTAAGACTGATTTTTTTGTTCTTTTGTTAATCCATGGTACATTCAATATTCTTCACCAACACCACACTTCCACGCATCAGTACTTCTCCTGCCTTCTTTTTTCATTGTCCAGTTTTCACATTCACAGAGGCGAACAAAAAGACCACAGTGTTGAATAGAAGTAGGGAAAAGAGATATCCTTGCCGTGTTCCTGATTTTATGGCAAAATCTTTCAGTCTTTCACCATTGAGTATAATGTTAATTGTTGGTTTTTCACAACTGTCCTTTATCATTTTAAGGAAGTGTACTGAGGTGAAGGAAATTCAGAACTATATGACAGTATTGCACAACAAGCTATTTAATGGGGCCAACACATTGAAAGTCACATGCAAGGGGGTGGTCCCTGTAGCAGAAGGTCTTCCAGAGGCTAGAGTCACAGGTAGCATCAGAAGGAGAAGAGAGCAAGAAAGCTCCCAGGGGTGAGAAGCGATATCCTCCTGCAGCCAGGCGATAAGTCTCTGGGTCAGAGAGCTCTAAAAGCAGCAGCATCTTAGGGTCTTTATAACTACAGGAATTTATCTTTTTTTTTTTTTTTTTTTTTTAGGACTAGCAGAAGTTGAGTCCAGTTTTGCAGGGTATGTAAAACAGGCAGGTCCTAAGTGGCTAAAAATCTGCTTATCTGGGCTATTTTTAAATCAGTTGGACATGTACAAGTTTGAGTTTCATGCCAGTTTCTTTTTTTTTTCCATATAATACGCCTCGGCTTACTTGAAGAAGTAAATAACTTGGGGCTAATACACAGAGGCCATTTTTGACTCTCACACAATAGGAAGTTTGCTTTTATTCCTGATTTTTGAGTGTTTTTTTGTTAAACGCTTTTTTCTGCATCAGTTGATAGATCATCCCCCTCTCCCTACGTTCTATTAATGTGTTGCATTACACTGATTGACTTTTATATATGCTGCACTTGTGGGACAAAGCACACAGGGTTATGGCATATGGTCCTTTTAATATGCTGCTGGATTGGAGTTTTACTATTTTGTTGAGGATTTCCATAGATATTTCTATGCAGTATTTTTTTCTGATGGCTTTGTCTGGCTAAATATCAGGATGCTGATAGCATCATGGATTGAGTTACAAATTATTCCTTCCTTTTAGTTTTTGGAAAAGTTTGAGAAAGATTGATGTTAATTTCTATTTGATGCCTTCTTTATAATTTCTTTGTCATTATTGATATTCTCTATTCGTTGAGACATTCTCCTGTTTTCCTTTAGGTCTTTGACCACGTTTAACACAGTAGATTTAAACGATTTGCCTAGCAATTCTATGTCATTGGTTCTTCAGGGACTGCTTTCACCGATTTTTTTTTTTTTTCCTGTGAATTGGTTGTACTTCCTGTTTCTTGGCATGCCTAGTATTTTTACCAAACACTGGGCTTTGTGAATTTTATGTGTTAACTCTGAAAAGCAGATTCTCCAGCCTACCTAGTGCTTGCTGTTATTGTTGAGGGCTGCGGTCATCTGTTTAGTGACATTTCCAAACTATTTATTTGTTTGTATGTATTTATTATTTTTCATAGACTGTTTTCTTTGCCATGTGTGGTCACTGAAGTCTATCTTCAGTTATTTTAGTGGTCAACCAGCGACCTGATAGAGACCTTTTTTGGGGTCAAAAAGAGAAGAAAAAGAAAACTAAAAACCCTTTCCTGGTCATTGAAGATTGACTCTGAATTAGGTACTCTTTCAATGCTTAGCCAGGCCACCTACAACTGGGCCTTAGTCTACACCTCCGTTTGTGCAGAGCCCAAAGATCTGCCAGAGGCTCAAACCTAGGGTCCTCTCAGGTCTTGTCTGAGCATGCATTCAACCTGGGTATGTACATTGGATCTCTGATCCTTCAGTACATTCAGTATCTCTACAAACAGTTTATTCTCCCATGCATCTGCCTCATCAGCCTCTTCTTTTCCAGGCTATCAGGTTTGTCTGCTTCTTTCCCTGTTCTCCATTCCTTACCTAAGCTGGTTATGGCATTATATGTCTTTAAGGCTTTTCACAGACAGACACCACCTGGTAGCCACTCATGTCTGAGAGGAGTAAAGCCAAGGCCTATCTCAGAGCAAGTATCTCTGGAACTACCAGATTGGTCAAAATAAACAACAACAACATTTTTAGAAAAAAGATCTGTCTTGTCCACACCCTGGCACCAGCAAGCCACACCAGGAATGTGGGCTGCTGTCTTCATGGCAGCTGCCAAGTGGAGAATGGGGGATAGTAGGTGAATAAACAAAAATGCCACAATTTTTCATCAAAATTCAACAGCATCTTTTCTCATGAAGCACTTAATGTTTATTCTGTCAGGTTTTTTTCCCACTTATTCATTGCTTCAGGGAAACCCTGGTGGCCTAGTGGTTAAGTGCTATGGCTGCTAACCAAAGGGTCGGCAGTTCGAAGCCTCCAGGCGCTCCTTGGAAACTCTATGGGGCAGTTCTACTCTGTTCTATAGGGTCGCTATGAGTGGGAGTCGACTCGATGGCATTGGGTTTGGTTTTTGGTTTTTTTCATTGCTTCAGTGGAGGGAATGAATCCTATACCTTCTTAACACACTGTTTTCTGTAACATCCCCTCTCCTGATGTTTTTAAGTGGCCTTTCTCTTATTTCAGAAACACTGGTGGCATAGTGGTTAAGTGCTATGGCTGCTAACCAAGAGGTCAGCAGTTCGAATCCACCAGACGCTCCTCGGAAACTCTATAGTGCAGCTCTACTCTGTCCTATGGGGTCGCTATGAGTCGCAATCGACTTGATGGGAGTGGGTTCGGTTTTCTGGTTTTCTCTTATTTCAGTATTTGCTTGGTTGCTGTAAATATTTTAAAACTTTCTAAATTTCAAAAAAAGTTGATTCTAACACTTTTTGCTTTGTTGCTGTTTCTGTGCAGGAACAGGCCCTCCACAGAAGCTATCTGAGGCTATCAACTTGGTCATTTTCACTGACATTATCCACATCTCATTTTTTAAAAATATACACGGATATACAATTGATCCAACAACTTTCACTGAAATGTGTATCCTTTTATCACTCCCCATACAAGCACCTGACATATGTGACTCATCATTGTACACATATGTGTGCATCTGAATTATGTATTCTCTTCCACTGGTCTATAATTATATCAATACAAATTTTTAATATCACATAGAATGATGCATCTCATTTTATTATTTTTAAAATTCCCTTTGAGCTATTACTGTTTTTTGCATCATTTTATATAAATTCTATAGCCAACTTGTAAATTAAACACACACACATGCACACACTGATGGAATTCTAATGGGGATTATATTGAATTTATGTAATAATTGAAATGATTTATTTTTTCATTGTTGAGTATAATTCATGGATAATGCACTTAAATATAATGGTTTCATTACAAGTAAGTATGGGTAGCAGCTAGGCGGAGGCATGAGGAATCTTCTCAAGTGCTAATAATATGTTACTACTTTCATATAGGTTCGTTCAATTTGCGATAATCTATCTGATTAGTTGTGAATGTACTGTATATGGATTTCTTTATTCTGTATAACTTACACAAATCATCCTTCAAATTGCTATTAAAAAAAGTTTGTTAGCTATAGCTGTTGAAGTTTAGGCATCGTATTTAGTCAGGTTTAGGCTCTATTGGAACTCAAAAGCATGAAAATGGTCAAAAATACTACAAAAATTAATCACAATAATAAAAGATCAAGGATGTATAAAACTCTAAGGCCAAGATCAAGAAGCTGGGGTGGAGATTACCTGAAACTTGAAGCTAGCAACTGGACATACAACCATATACTTCACTGACTGATGTGGTCTGCAGATGTGAACTTTCATGCAGTCTGTGTGAAAAATATTTAAATATGTTAAAATTCATTAAATTTGAATGTACATTTATTAAAATATGGATTTATTATTTTCATTTTTGATAGTAAGTATAAATTAGAATTTCAAACTTTATGTAAAACACAAATGGTTTACACACTTAAGTAATTTCACCACCAATTCCATTCGTAGATATATACAAAATACAAACTCTTGTTTATGGGAAACAGGAGACAAATGCAACAATGTTTATAAGTGCATTGTATATAATAGTAGACAACTAGAAATAAAACAAGCATCTATCAGCAACAACACCAACAACAAAAAATGGATAAATGTGTAGTATAGTCTTAAAATAGAATGCCATTCAATAATAAAATAGAATGGGCTGTCATTTCATTCAACCTGGAGCGTTAGTAATGTCAACCGAAAAAACAATTTTCAAAAAGATTATCTACAACTTAAGACCCCTTTATTAAGTTCTACAGCATCTAAAAATATTTTCTAATACCCTATGAATTCTATATTATAATTATAGCAAGAGAATTAAAAAAACAAAAATTCAGAATGATGGTAGAGGTATAGGAGGATATGAGGAGTCCCTGGATGGTGCGAACAGTTAACATAGTCACTGCTAAATGAAACCTTGGTGGTTCGAGTCTACCCAGAGGTATAGGAGGATATGAAGAGTCCCTGGATGGTGCGAACAGTTAACATAGTCACTGCTAACTGAAAGCTTGGTGGTTCGAGTCTACCCAGAGGCACCTCAGGAGAACGGATTGGTGATCCACATTAGAAAAATAAGCCGTTGAAAACCCTACCAAGAACAGTTCTACTCTGACACACATGGGGTCGCCAACAGTTGGAGGAGCACTAAAGATAAATTTACTATTTTAGTTGTTGGGTTGGGTGGTGAACTTACAGGTATACATTATATTATAAACAAACTGACCGAAGTAAGGCATTCATAGACCAATAAACACATTTTGTCTTGAGCCAGAAATGAGTGTTCCTAAAGGCCATTACATATAATTATTATTAAAATTATTGACAATGGATCCAGAAAAATCTTGTCAGTGAATCTCTAAAATATTTCACAGAAATATACACTTTCTTCCAATACCATTGTTCATGCACTGATGGCACACTGGTTGTATTTTGCTCTCATGGTTTATATTCCACTTTATATTTAGCAGCAAGTAGTTTAGCAATCCACTGCATTATTTATTATCAACACTCAGACTCTAAGAAGTTTTCATATATTACTGATTGGAAAATAAATGATTAAATCCACTTTGGATAACGCTAAAAAAAAAATTTTTTTTTTTTTTTATTAGAGCTAAACATGTGCCTAATTTATGACCAAGCAATTTCAATTTAGGTATATGTACAAGAGAATTGAGTTCACGTGTTCTCAAAAAACACTTGTACAGGAAGCTTTATGGTAGTTTCATTCATTATAGTCAAACATTTCTGACATCAGAATGGAAATAATTATTCTAAGCCATATGATGGAATTCAGCTTTGTAATAAAAATGATGGAGACACTCAAAAATATGGTTAAACCTTTTAAACATGTTTAGGAAAAGAAGCCAGACATCAAAGAGAACTTATTTTCTGATTTAAAAGTTTCGACTCAATGGTGATGAGAAATAAGAGCTTCTATTTAATGGCGATAGAAGCCAGAATAATGATTGTAATTGTGGGCCTAAGGCATTAACATGAAAGTAGCATAAGAGATGACGAATGATGAAATGCTCCACCTGTGGTTTCCCTCAAGCTGTAATGATGACAGTTCCACACTTCCAGTTGTTAATTTCAAGTTTTAGCCCAATTCTGAAAGCTTCTTATTTCATAGTATTTCACATCCCATGTGTCCACAAAACTCAAATGTCTGCTTTCTCCCAGTCTCCTGAATCTGCCCAGTCTTTGCCTCTCCACTAATATCACCTTGGTCCAAGGTAATATCTTGTCACAGCTGGACTACTGCAATGGCTTTCTTCTGCCCACATCAATTCTCTACCACAACTCTGCAAAGGTAGCCCATCGTTTTAGGTTCAAAACCACAATCCTCACATCGATCTAATTTACACTGTAAGACCCAGCTCCAAAACATATACCTATTTTCTGTGTCTCACCAATTTACTCCTTGATCTTTTGTGACTATGCTGGGCATATCCCCACCTCAGGGAATTCTCACTTGTTCTTTGCTCTTCCCAGAACATTCATCCACAGATATCCACTTGTCTCTTGTCCTCGACTCCTTTTAGTTTTTGACAAATGTTGCATTCTTGGTTCTCCCTTCTCTGTTTGACTTAACATTGCAAATACCCTTTGTTTTCCCGATTCCAATTTTCCACTTAGTTCTTCTTCATGGTGATTAATACTTTTTGGTATACTCTGAAATTTACCCAAACCCAGTGCTGTCGAGTTGATTCCGACTCATATAAGGTCGCTTTACCCGTTAATTTTATATACTGTCTTTCTCCCCACGATAAAATGTAAACTTCATGAGAGCAGAGACTTACGTCAGTTTTTTCTTGTTTAATCCCATTTCACCAGTGCCTATAACAGTG
Source organism: Loxodonta africana (assembly GCF_030014295.1). Lineage (NCBI taxonomy): Eukaryota > Metazoa > Chordata > Mammalia > Proboscidea > Elephantidae > Loxodonta > Loxodonta africana. The sequence goes on from NW_026975057.1 coordinate 196,002, forward strand.
TCACATACAGAGTTAAAGCATTAAAGCCCTTGTTCAATGAATGAATAAGTAAATAAATAAGTGGATGTATGCATTTTGCTCTATATTATAGTTTGGTCATCATATGTATTTTCCTGATATTATGTATTATATGGTAAATTATATTTCATGTGCATTTTATTTCAGAATATTAAAAAGGTACTAAACATTTGTTATGGCATGGGAGCATTGTGTTGACAGGGATTAAATCTATTGCTTTAGAAGATAAAGTTGAAAATGGCAACCATTCTCTTGCTTTTACACGGCAAATCCACCCAGTTCCAATAACAAAGCTTTAGTTATTTCTGAGAAGTGTAGAAACCAAGGCATTGTTACGTTTATTTATTTTGTAAACATTTCTTTGAGCTTACTTCTCTCTAGACAGTAGGCTAATCAAATCATGTTGTTCAGTCTCAAACTATAAAGGGTTCCTAAAGTCATATTTTCTGTACAAATGTCTATTTTCCCAGCACTCTTCTCATGGCCCCCATGACCTCCTTATTCCTCAGACTGTAGATAAATGGGTTCAGAAGGGGTGTAATGATACTGTAAAACACCGCCACCACTTTATCTTCCTCAGGGTAATGCAAGGAATGTGGCCTTGTATAGGTGGAGAGAGTAGCCCCATAGAATAGGCTTGCCACAATCAGATGAGAGGAACACGTGGAGATGGCTTTTGTCTGCCCTTTACCTGAGCTTATCTGGTACACCACAATAAGCACCTGGGCATAGGAAGCCAGAATGGCCATGAATGGTAGTAACAGAATGACAAGGCCACTAAAGAGGACAGTATACTCATACTGGGAGGTGTCCTGACACACCAAAGGCATTAGAGATGGAACTTCACAGAAAAAGTGGTTAATGATCCGAGATGTACAGAATGGAAGTTGAAATACATACAGTGTATGTATTAAAGCATTGATAGAACTACTGGCCCATGCACATATGACCATAGACAAACAGATCGTCTTGCTCATGAGCACAGGATAATGTGAAGGGTGACAGATCGCTACGTGTCTATCATAAGACATGAAACCAAGAAGAGCTTCACTTCCACCAAGAGTCAAAAACAGAAAGGTTTGAATCTCACAACCTAAAAAAGTAATGGTCTTACTATTTGACAGGAAGTTTGCTGCCATCTTGGGTACCGTGGTGGAGATGTACACCATGTCAATGAAGGAGAGCTGACTGAGGAGGAAGTACATGGGAGTGTGGAGCAGAGTGTCCAATCGGATGAGGTGGATCAGTATGATATTTCCCATCAAAGCCACTGAGAAGATGACAGTAATGGCAACAAAGAGTATCTTGTTCATTTGGCCATATTGGAAAAGGCCAAGAAGTATAAACTCTGCTCCAAAAGTTTGATTTTCTGTCTTCATGGCTTAAATCAAAACAAAGCAGACCATATCTGAAAATTCCATTAACAACATTGATTGACATTTGAGAGAAAACAAAATGATTATTAAATGCAGTAGGATTCCCTTTAATCAGCTTAGGTGACTATGTCTCTCCCTGTTTTTATATAGCAAACCCTGGTAGTGTAGTAGTTAAGTGCTATGGCTGCTAACCAAAAGGTCAGCAGTTTGAATCCTCCAGGCACTCCGTGGAAACTCTATGGGGCAGTTCTTCCCTGTCCTATAGGGTACTATGAGTCAGAATCAATTCAACAGCAATGGGTTTGGTTTTGGGTTTTTATGCACTGAATCTGTGTCTATTGAGCAATGGGCATTTTGAAAAATCAAATAAAAATAACGTTTCTTTAAAATTGATCACAGAATAAAAATATAATATGGGGATAAAACATTTAGATGATTTGCCAACGTGAGTTATTACTCCCCTTGTAAATATCTTCATGATGATAGACTAGAGACATGTTCACATGTTGTGAAAAATCTTTCACTCAATTCCTTCATATATATAGTTTAGAATTGCACTGTTGGTTAAACTTGGTATAATATTCTTTAAAAAAAACTTCTTGACTCCATTTTTCAATTTTGAATTTGTATTGGCTATACATTGTAATAAAAATTATATTAACATTTGTGGGTCAGGAATATTTTAGCTCTTCTAAATGAATTGGTGGTTATGTAGATAACATCTATAAGTGTAAATAGGAATTCATTGACAAAGCCCTCCAAAAAAAAAAAGATCGATCGATCTACCTACCTACCTACCTACCTACCTATCATCTACCTACCTATCTACCTACCTGTCTACCCACCTACCTACCCACCTACCTACCTATCTATCTATCATCTATCTACCTACCTGTCTGTCTATCTATCATCTATCTTTCTTTCATCTATCTATCATCTATCTATCTATCATCTGTCTATCTATCATCTATCTACCTACCTTAAAACCTATCTATCTATTATCTATCTATCATCTATCTAAAAAAAAATTTTTTTTTCTATCTGTCTTTCTTTCATCTATCTATCTATCATCTGTCTATCTATCTATCATCTATCTATCATCTATCATCTATCTATCTATCTACCTACCTAAAACCTATCTATTATCTATCTATTATCTATCTATCTATCATCTATCAGTCTGTCTATCTATCTGTCTATCATGTATCTATTTATCTATCTATCATCTGTCTATCTACCTATCATCATCAGCATCTATCATCTATCTATCTATCTGTCTGTCTATCTATCTATATGCCAGACCTAAGGGATGGTTGGAGAATGAATCATTAAAATAGAAGTTAACAATTATTCATCTAAATTTAACTCAAGAAGCATGTCAAGAATGGCATTTTTAATTTTACTTAGTCCTGTTATATTAATTGGGGAAATTTACATTTAAACCGCACTTGGAAGAAGTGGCAATTAGTAAAAGTTTATCACTTGCTCCTCAATTGGGATATGAAATCAAAAGACTACCGATGGCTTTTTTAAAATTCAAAAGTTTTGGATAATTCTTATTGCAGAACAACGTTAAGAAATAGAAAATATTTTCAATTAAAAACTAGCCAACTTTAATATAAAACCCCTTGTTGTTGAGTTGATTCCGATTCACAAAGACCCTATAGGACAGAGTAAAATTGCTTCATAGGGTTTCCAAGGAGTGGCTGGTAGGCTCGAACTGCCAACCCTGTGGCTAGCAGCAAAGCACAAAATTAACTGACAATAACAATTGTTGATTATACACGTGCAAATACTAATACAATTCTGGCATATAAAATTCAATGACTCTAAAAAGACCACACTTAATGGTCTGACTGAGACTAGAGGAATCCCGGCGGTCATGGTCCCCAAACCTTCTGTTGGCACAGGACACGAACCATCCCCGAAGACAACTCATCAGACATGAAAGGGACTGGACAGTGGGTAGGAGAGAGATGCTGATGAAGAGTGAGCTAATTATATCAGGTGGACACTTGAGACTGTGTAGGCATCTCCTGTCTGGAGGGGGGATGGGAGGATAGAGAGAGTTGGAAGCTGGCAAAATTGTCAGAAAGGAGAGACTGGAAGGGCTGACTCATTAGGGGGAGAGCAAGTGGGAGTACGGAGTAAGATGTACATAAACTTATATGTGACAGACTGACTTGATTTGTAAACGTTCACTTGAAGCTCAATAAAAGTTAATAAAAAAAAAATTCAATGACTCATCATCAGTTGTATTCACTATTAACTTGACTATACTTGGTCCAAGATGCAGTCACATGAGCAAACCAAAATGTAAGTCTTTGTTCTGTAAATGCCTGACCTCAGAAGCCTAAATGTGAATGAACCAGTTAGTATATGAGCTCATAAACTATATCTGCTATTCATGAATTGGGAAGCTATTGTCTGAAACTTCCTATTCATGAATTGCAAATAAAGCTTATAAATTCATATGCAAATTTACTCTAGTAGAAATTTTATTTTTTACATTATCTATAGTCAACCAAGTTCGTATAAACTGAGGCATACTTTGTTTTTTTTAACTAACAATATCATATTAGGAATTTTCATTGTGTAAATAATTTGTAGAAGTATAATAAATGTAATATGCTTTACGGAAGCATTTTAGAATGATGAGTACATGATAAAAACAGATAAGGGAACTAAAAAAATCAGCTTGGTGAGATAATGTGCATGTATTCAAAATCAGTTATGAAAGCTAGACAGTTACACATTATATATAGAAAAATATATGCATATGCATGTATGCATATATATTTCACTTGAAATAAAACAATTTACGAAATATTTTAATTCAACTGCAAAGACTCTCACCACGAATTTGTATTGCTTGAAACAGTTTACAGCCTTTCACCACTCCAGTAATATTGTTGAATATGTCTACGCCTTGAGCATAATACAAAGTGGCAAGGCAAAAATAAGAAACATTTTTTTCTACCCCAGTCAAGACTACAAGTGATGCCTCCAGGACCATGCTGCCCAGTAGGGGTTGCACTGGACCTTCAAACCCTACCCTTTTCTCGCTTTACAAAGACACATCTCTCACCTTGCTCTTTTGTGATTGCTGTCCTAAGAAAATTTAAAATCAATATATGGCCAAATTAATCTCAGATAACATATCTAGATATTCAATTTTTGCAGTAATCATCCAAATGTAATGTGGATAATCTAGCCAGCCCAGAAATCGCCCAAATCAAAGGAAATGGGCATCCAAGAAAAATACTATTCACTCTACATAATTTATCAAATAAAACACATTCCTTTAAATAGTGTCCCTGAGATTAGTCATATATTGATCTTTTTGACACGAATTGTAGCGAAGTATTCAAGGTATTATAATATTTTAGGTTAAATTCAGAGTAATTAATGGCCCAAAAGAGCTATTTGAAATCTGAATGGTTGTTATTATGAACAAGACTGCTTTACCTCCAGCAGACCACGTTTTTAAAACTGAAAAACAAGCCACTGTGTTGAAAAGCATATTCTTTTTCATTAGGTATTTAGACATATAGATTATTTTACATACATAAAAATAGTTGAAAAAAAATTTTAATTGAGATATATTGTCTTTTATAGAGATAATGTTTCAATCTCCTAGAAGATTTTTTGAAATAAATCATTAAACAGGGAGTTGGGAAATGGATCTGCAAAATTACATAGATGATTTTCCTGTCACCCCACTTGGGCACAGCATTAGAGAGGCACAGTAAGTCTGTCTTTCAAAAATTTTTAAGTTAAATTATATTATTTGTTTGTCATATATATTAAAAAGTCACAGACAAAACTGCATGTATTAAGAAAATCAAGCTGCTTGACACTTGTACAGGGTGGCAGAAAAATAAATTCACAAAGAAATCCAAAACTGTGAAATCCCTAATTTGAAACACATTTTAGGAAGTGTTACCATTCTATGAACTTGCAGGATTGCTTTTTTTTTTTTTTTTTGCCTCAGCAAATAAGTCTTCAATCATTTACCATGAAAAAATTTAGTGGAAAAAAGAATCAAATGTTCAAACTCATTTTCTCGTCCTTATATAAGACTTTAAACCTCTCGGTGGACACAGGCTGGCTGCCTGATCAGGGTGGAATTCATACTTTGTTTCTCAGAGACCTTCTGGGAAAACTAGACCTCTAGTCCGTGATTAAGCACATTGTACAAATTACAAGTGATATTTTATTAGTCCTGGTGTCTGCATTCCTGGGGGGAGGGAGGGAAATGAACAAAGGGTCAAGCCTCAAAATATATTTGTTCAAGTGAAAAAAAAATCAAATAATTGATATTAGCTGATTGCTTTAAAAAAATTTTTTTAAAAGTTAACTATTTTACCTTTAAAATACGTACGTAGATTTTGACTCCGTATAGTTAGTAATCAGCTAATATACAGTTTGATTTTTTTTTCTATACAAAATATGCATGAAATACTGAGGAGTTATCTAATACAGGTGATATTGTTAATGTGCTAAATTTTACAATAATTTTATTCCCAAAATAGGAAGGTTGGCTTGGCCATGGAAGTAAGGGACTCCGATTTCTGAAAGTCCACAGATCAAATACAAATGCTGTGATCCCTAAGGGTTAAAGTGCCCACGTGTAGAGTAGAATTTAGATTTTGGCATGGTGCTCAATAATGTTGTTCTATTTCGATGAGATGTATTTAATCTGGAAAAATTGAAGTGAGCTGAAATTTTGCCCAGTCAATTCCCTTACCTGATTCTATGGGATGACATGAAATAGCTGCTGTGCTCAAGAATGGGAAAAGAAAAGTGCAATAACTTAAGAAGAAACTCGATGTGGGTTAGATTTTGGGAAGAAAATACACAGGTTTATTCTCTCATGTACAGACAGGGATGTAAGTCACATCGTAGATCTTATCTTCATTTTTCTCCAATTATAATATATATGTTATTTTATAATTCACAAATTATTATTTATAATAATTATTCCTTAATTTGAAATATTTTGTCTCATTATTCTCTAAATCACCTTCCAGAGAAAACTCCAGGGGCCAAACAATCACTGAGTCAGTTTTAGGATGAAACACAGGTGTTTAGGAACCTTAATCTCAGATTTTTACTGAATGATTGAGTCCTATGAATAGTCAACATTTGCCTCACATTCAGTCACTTGTGGAAGGATTTCTAGAATATTGAAGTGATATTTGTAAGTTTTGAATACTGTGAAACTTGTACAGTTGCTGGCATTTTCTTTAAGAACAAGAGAGCAAAAATACAAATATAAAATTGATATGACTGTGGAAGAGGCCTGCACAGGTGAGAGGATCTGCAGTTCAAGTTTCTTGTGTTTCAATGAAAACCTACCTCTGAAGTTAGGTTTGATACCTTTAAGTGGTGCTTGTTGTTATTGTTTTATTATTATTATCACCTGATATTGCATGAGAAAAATATTTGTGTATTATACACAGACAGTTGTCAGCTATGGGTATGAGAACATGAAAACCTAGAACTCTTCCTGAGGCATAAAAAGAGAAATATCTCTCAGGGGCCCATATATTAAATCAGGGAGTAAAAGTGGAGCGTGATGGTGGAAGGTAGGATGGGGGTGACTCACTCTGTCTGAATTGCAGAAGCAGGAATATATTACTTGCTCCCTTGATTCATAGATTATCTAATAATAGCATCTACCGCTAATATTGTTTATTAAAAATTAAATTAGTTAACACATGCAAACAACTTACAATGTTGTCCAGCATGCTGCAAGCCCTTAATAAATATTAGCTTAATGATGATTATTAATGATGATGCTGTTTTTACTGCCTTTTTGGATTATTATTTTACATAAACTAAGATAGATTCAAGGATGGAAGCATCTCCTCCACTGCTTTGCTCAAATGTGGACACAAATCCTTCTAAAAGCTTTCCCCATCCCAGTGTGACATGGTTCTACTAAAGTTTCAAGAGAAAAAGAAACAAAACTAGAACAAACTATCTACAGGGAGAATTACTTAAAATAAGCCCTGTACATACAGTCACTCTCTCTGATAAGGTTCAAAGACCTAAAGTTTGGTATTGAAGAAATCTGAAGTATAAGAGAGTAATCAGTAAATAAACAAAGAGAGATAAATGAATGAATGAATAAACAAATAAGCAGAGATATCAAGTTTGGTTCTCCAGAGCTCTAGTCAAAACCTGATTTTTGTGTGTTCCCCTGACATCCTACAATTTTGTTGGATTTGTATATTAAATCTAATAGTTTATTTTTGTTTTTGTTGGTTTGTTGTATGTGAGTGTGTGTATTCTCTGTTGTTGTTGTTAGGTGATGCCAAGTTTGTTCTGACTCATAGCGACTCCTGTGTACACCAGAAGGAAACACTGCTCTGTCCTGTGCCATCCTCACAATCATTGTTATGCTTGAGCCCAGAGTATTTCTTAGGATATGCTGTATATAAGATCATGTCATTTGAATAGGAACAAATTTACTTCTTTTCAAATTTGAATGCCATTTCCTATTTTTTTTTTCCTAACTTTTCTGGCTAGTATTTATGTAATAATATGGAATAAGAGTTGTGAAGTCAAGCATCCTTGTTTTGTTCCTGATGTTAAGGAAAAACTTTCAGTTTTTCACCAATGTGAGTGATGTGAGCCGTGGGCATTTCATAACTGTCCTTAATCAGATACAAGCAGTTTCCTTACATTTCTAGTTTGTTGGGTGATTTTATTATGAAAGGGTATTGGAGTGTGTCAAATGATTTTTCTGCATCAATTAATATAATCATTTTTGTTCATTCTCTTAATTAATTGATATTTATGTTTAACCACTCCTGCATTTGTGGGATAAGTTTCACTGGGTCGTGGTGTATAGTCCTTCCGATATGCTGCCCTATTTGGTTTGCTAGTATTTTGTTGCAATTTGCTGCTGAATTTGGTTTGTTAGTATTTTATAGAAGATTTGCTTCCATATTCATAAGGTATATTGTGATTTATTTATTTATTTTTGCTTTGGTATCAGGGTGATAATGTCATTCTAGAATGAGTTGCCTTCTATTTTTTGGAAGAGTTTGAGAAAGATTATTGTTAATTTCTATCTGGTATCTTTTTATAATTTCTATCTCCTTACTGGCAGTCTCTATTTGTTAAGACATTATTTCACTGGTTACCTTTAGTCCTTTGTACATGGTATCCATTAGCACCTTGAACATATTTAATACAGTTTATTTATATTATTTCTCTAGTAATTCCAGTATCTGAGTTGACTCAGGGATTGTTTCAAATTTATTTATTTTTTCCTGTGAATGAGCCATGTGCTCCTGTTTATTTGCATGCCTAATATTTTGTTGTTGCTGTTGTGGAAAACTGAACATTGTGAATTACAAACCATAATTATTAAAATTATTGACAATGGATTAAAAACAATCATGTCAGTGATTATCTTAAATACTTCACAGAAAATGAATACTTTCTTCCAATACCATTATTCATGCACTGTTTTAGCACTGGTTGGATTTTATCGTCATGGCTTATATCCAATTTTATATTTAGTGCCAGGTAGTTTAGCAAGTCACTGCATTATTTATTATCAACAATCTTAGACTCTAAGAATTTCTCTTGTATTGCTGAATGGAATACAAATGATTAAACCCACATTGCGATAACACATTCATAGCTGTACATGTACTTAAAATATGACCAAGCGATTTCAATCTTTGATGTATATACAAGATAATTCAGTTAATAGGTTCTCAAAAAGCATTTGTACAGGAAGTTTTATGGCAGTTTTATTCATGATAGCCAAACATTTCCTGCATCAGAATGGAAACAATTGCTCAGGAGCCATATAATGGAATGTAGCTTTGTAATATAAACGATGGAGTTACAGAGACACACAAAAATATGGTTAAATCTTTTAAATATGTTGACTAAAAGAAGCCAGATATCAAAGAGAACTTTTTTTTTCTGATGCCAAAGTTTCTACCCAATGGTGATGAGAAATAAGAGCTTCTATTTAATGGTGATAGAAGTCAGAATAATGACTGCGTTTGTGGGGCCAAGAGGTCAACGTAAAAGTAGCACAAGAGGTGCTGAATGATGAAAACGCTCCACCTGTGGCTTCCCCCAAACTGTAATCATGACAACGCCATACTTCCAATTATTTAGTCCAAGTCTTAGCCCAATTCTGAAGCGTTTCATATTCCAATGTGTCCACAAAACTCAAATATCTGCTTTCTCCCAGTCTCCTGAATCTGGCCAGCTTTTGCTCCTCCACTAATATCACTTCAATCCAAGGCCATATTTTGTCACACCTGGGCTACTGCAATGGCCTCCTTGTGTTCACATCAATTCTATACTCACAACTCAGCAATGGTTGCCCAGCATTTTGGGTTAAAATCCAGAATCCTCATACTGATCTAATTTATACTACATGTTCTGGCCCCATTAAATCTACCTATTGCCTAAGTCTCACCAATTTACTCCTTGATCTTTTGTGACTATGAAGGACACGTTCCCATCACAGGAAGTTCTCACTTGCTCTTTGCTCTTCCCAGAGCACTCTTCCTCAGATGTCCACTTGATTCTCTTCCTTACTCCTTTTAGTCTGATAAATTGTCACATTCTTGTTTCTCCCTTCTCTATTTTACTTATAATTGCAAACATCTTTTAGTTTCCCTATTCCACCTAGTTTTTCTTCATGGCAATTAATACTTTTTGATATACTGTACAATTTATGCATTAATTTTATATATTGTCTTTCTCCTCACAATGAAATGTAACTTTAAGAGAGCAGACATTTATGTCAGTTTTATATTGCTCAATCCCATATCACCAGTGCCTATAATTGCATCACATACAAAGTTAAAGCATTAAAACTTTTGTTCAATGAATGAAAGAATGAGTGGATATATGAAATCTGCTCTATACTACAGTTTGCTCATCATATATATTATCTAGATATTATGCATTTTGAAATAAATTATATTTTCTATGCATTTTATTTCAGCAAATTAAAGAAGAAAAAATATTTGCTGTGGCATAGGAGTATTGTGTTTATGGGTCCTAAATCTACTGCTTTAGAAGATAAACGACATAGATAATGGCAACCATTCTCTTGCTTATACATTGTAAATCAATCCAGTTCCAATAGTAATGATTTAGTTATTTCTGAAAAGAGGAGAAATGAAGGCATTTGTCTAATTATTTATTTTGTAAACATTTCTTTGAGCTTACATCTCTCTAGACAGTAGGCTAATCAAATCATGTTGTTCAGTCTCAAACTATAAAGGGTTCCTAAAGTCATATTTTCTGTACAAATGTCTATTTTCCCAAAACTCCTTTCCTAGCCCCCATGACCTCCTTATTCCTCAGACTGTAGATAAATGGGTTCAGAAGAGGTGTAATGATACTGTAAAATACTGCCACCACTTTATCTTCCTCAGGGTAATGCAAGGTGTGTGGTCTTGTATAGGTCGAGAGAGTAGCCCCATAGAATAGGCTTGCCACAATCAGATGAGAGGAACACGTGGAGATGGCTTTTGTCTGCCCTTTACCTGAGCTCATCTGGTACACCACAATAAGCACTCAGGCATAGGAAGCCAGAATGGCCATGAATGGTAGTAGCAGAACGATAAGGCCACTAAAGAGGACAGTATACTCATACTGGGAGGTGTCCTGACACACCAAAGGCATTAGAGATGGAACTTCACAGAAAAAGTGGTTAATGATCCGAGATGTACAGAATGGAAGTTGAAATACATGCAATGTATGTATTAAAGCATTGATAGAACTACTGGCCCATGCACATGTGACCATGGACAAACAGATCGTCTTGCTCATGAGCACAGGATAATGTAAAGGGTGACAGATCGCTACATATCTATCATAAGACATGAAACCAAGAAGAAGAGCTTCAGTTCCACCAAGGGTCAAAACCACAAAGGTTTGAATCTTACAGTCTAAAGAAGTAACAGTCTTATCATTTGACAGGAAGTTTGCTGCCATCTTGGGTACCGTGGTGGAGATGTACATCATGTCAATGAAGGAGAGCTGACTGAGGAGGAAGTACATGGGAGTGTGGAGCGGAGTGTCCAGTCGGATGAGGTGGATCAGTATGATATTCCCCATCAAAGTCACTGAGAAGAGGCCCACAATGGTAACAAAGAGGACGGTGTTCATTTGGCCATATTGGAAAAAGCCAAGAAGTATAAATTCTGCTCCAAAAGTTTGATTTTCTGTCTTCATGGCTTAGATAAAAATAAAGCAGACAATATCTGAAAATTCAATGTAAACAACATTGAATGTCCTTCAGAAGAAAACAAAATGATTATTAAATGCAGTAGAATTTCCTTGAATCACTTTAGGTGACTATTTCTCCCCGTTTCTATACACTGAATCTGTGTCTGTTGAGCAATGGCCAATTTGAAAAAAAAAAAAAATGATAATTTTTTTTTTTTTACTTCTTACAGAATAAAAATATTATCTGGAAATAAACATTTAGATGATTTGCCAACATGAGTTTTTTCTCCCCTTTTAAATATCTTCAAGATGAGAGATTGGAGATGTGCTTACTTGGTATGAGAAAAAAAAATCTTTCACTCCATTCATTTAAATAATTAAACAAGACAGTGATGTTCAAATATGATATAATATTCTTACAAAAAGAATTTCTTTCTCCATTTTGAAATTATATTGGCTATAGGTTGTAATAAATGTTATATTACCATTTGTATGTCAGGAATACTACAACTCTTATAAAAGAATTGGCGGTTATTTTTAAAATATCTGTAATTGTATGTGGAAATTTGTTGCCCAGGCAAAAAACAAATATGCAAGACCTTTAAGAAGGGCTGGAGAAAGAAACACTAAAATGTTACGTTAGCAATTATTAATCTAAGTTTAACTCAAGGAACATGTCAAGAATAGCATTTTGAATTTGACTTGGTCCTTTTATATTAATAGGGGAAATTTACATTTGAACTGCACTTGGACGAAATGTCAGTTAGTAAAATGTTATTACTTGCTCCTCAGTTGAGATATGGAGTCAAAAGGTATTGGTGCCCCATTAAAATTTGAAAGTTTTAGATAATTGTTATTATAAATATTGCTCAACAAAGTTGAGAAATTAAAATTATTTTCAGTAAAAACTAGTCAGCTTTAATATAAAGTGTGACAAATAAGAAAATTAATTGACAATACCAACTGTTGATTACACATACATGCAAATATAAATACAATTCTAGCATATAGAATTCAATGATCTGTCATAAAGTTATATTTATTGTTGACCTGACTATACTTGGTCCAAGGTGCAGTCACTTATGCTAAGCCCCACATCAGCAAACCAAACCTAAGTCTAGTTCCTACAAATGCCTGACCTTCCCAGAAGCCAAAATGTGAGTTAACCAATTAAGACTTGCCTGCTGAGCTTAACCTAGTTCAAAACGTTCCATTAATCCTATCCCCATCACCAGAACTGTTAAAAACAAAATTTTTACAAAATTAAATTTGTATAAGAACTCATAACCTGTAGTTGCTATTCATGAATTAGAAAGCTCTTGTCTGAAACTTCCCATTCATAAATTGCAAGTTAAACTTATGGGTTCATATACAAATCTAATCTTGTAGAAATTTTGTTTTTAACATTATCTATAGTCAGCCAAGTTGGTATAAACTGAGGCACATTTGACTATAAATAATCATATCACTAAGTTATATAGGAAAGATACTACACACATTTCATATATTCTAAAAAGCTTTGATTCTATTGAACCGTCATTCTTCACTATAGGCCTTTCTCAAAGAAGAGTGCTTTTCTCCAAAACAGCAAACACAGTGATATAAAATAATGATGGATGTTTGTATAATTCAGAAAAAAACAAAGACTTATTCTAACAACGTTATGATTTTTTTGAATGTTCTAACCCATGAAATAGAATATGACAAAAATAACAACACAAAAAAGAAAAAAATTTTTTCTATTTAAAAGCTTTACTGTTTTTGAAAACCTAATGAATGAAAAACACTTAGCTTGCTAAAAGTGTTTGATAAATTGTATAAATTATAATTTATAGTTAACAACATTCTAATACATTATATTTTTAATATTCTTAAAATTTTTCACCTTAGTAATAACAATACTCAATGACAATAAGATATTATTTAAATATGGTTATCGAAAAAACTGGTTTATGTTTTAAAAATATCAAATGCAAACACACGTAACTGAAAGGACAAAATAAATGTCATTGCAAGCTAGTTCACTGTAAACCAATTGATGTAAATACAATCTAAATTTCAAGATAGGTTATATATTTCAGACCATGATGCAATTTTTTAATAAAAATCTGAAAGAAAATGATCAAGTTAAAAATAAAAATTAAAAAAAAATGTCGATAAGAGAATGAAGAGGAGGAAATACAACATGTAAAATTTTATGGATATAAACGTGATAAAATAGCATGATAATTGGGCGTGATAGAAAAACAGGAAAGTAAGAATACAATAGCTGTAGAAGTTATCAGGAGTCTTGATCCTGGTGTAGTGATTTCAGCACTGAGCTGCTAACTGAAAGGCAGGCGGTAGTTGGAACCCACCAGCTGCTGAACAGGAGGAGAAAGATGTGGCAGTCTGCTCCTGTAAAGATTTACAGCCTTGGGAACCCTGTGGGGCAGTTCTACTCTGTTCTATAAGGTCGCTATGAGTTGCAATTGACTCCATGGCAGTGGGTTTATAGAAGTTATGTAATTATTATATGACTATATATCATCAATAAATTATATACTCTGCCCATTGCCTTGGAGTCAATTCCAATTCATAGTGACCCCTTGGGCAGAACAGAACTGCACCATAGGATTTCTAAAGCTACAATCAGTACAGAAGGAGCCCTGTTTGTGCTGTGGTTATGTGTTTGGCTGATAACAGAAGAGTTGGTGGTGTGATCCTACTAGGTGCTTTGAGGGAGAAAGATGTGGCAGTCTGCTCCTGTAAAGATTTACTGCCTTTGAAACCTACTTTGTCCTATAGGGTCACTATGAGTTGGAATCTACTGGATGGCAGTGGGTTAATCTTTATGGAAACAGACTGCCACATCTTTCTCCCTTGAAGTTCCTGGTAGGTAGGTTCCAACCCCTGACCTTTGGGTTAAAACCCAGTGCTTAACCACTGTACAGCCAGGGCTCCTTCAATAAAATATGTAGGGAAGTCTGTTCTTTTTGTGAATTTGATCGTCTGTTCTACATTTTCTCCCACTCTGTCCAGGACTTTCTGTTGTAATCCCAGTCAGAGCAGAGAACCCTGGAGACTATGGCCCCTGGAGATCCTTCTAACTCAGAACTGAAGCCACCCCCGAAGTTTACCTTTCAGCCAAAGTAAGACAGGCCTATAAAACGAACAGTATATGACATCAAATGGGCTACACCTGCCAAAAAACAGAGAAGAGAAGGCAGGAAGGGACAGGAAAACTGGACAAATGGAATGTGGGAATGTGGGGTGGAAAGGGGGAGAGTGCTGACACAATAGGGATTGCAGCCAATGCCATGAAAAAAATTGTGTATAAATTTTTGAATGACAAAGTAAAATAAACATATATATGGAAGGAAAAATTTATTTAAAAAAAAGAAAATGGGAACACTGGCAACAATTTCCAATCTATTGGAATGCTCATTTCACCAGGTGGGGGTCGTTATTTTGATTTTGTAGTTTTTACCCCCCAAAATTTCATGTAAAGTATTATAAATCTAAACAAGAACCCAAATTGAATTCTTAGAACAAATAAAAAATTTTAATATCACAAATAAAATCCAATTTACCAAAAATTAATAATAAAAATGAAAAGAGCCGACTAAGCAGAAAAAAATATACAAATAAGTGATACATCGAAAATGAAATAGAAGGCTTAAAATAAAGAAATAATCCAAAAATATTAAAACCTAGTTAAACAAAACAACTTTATTAAATTATTAGGCCAAAAATGTTGTGAGCAACGTTATCAGATATGCAGTAGCATAGTTTTGGTAAAACACAGTAGATCTTTTCAAAACTTGCTAATCATTTCTCGCGACCTTTGATCATTTTCATACCTGTCGCAGTCGTTGAGTTAGGGCTGCTTACCAAAAGGTTTGCAGCTTGATTCCACCAGCGGCTCCTTGGAAACCATACTGGGCAGTTCTGCTCTGTCCTACAGGGTGGCTTTGAGTCAGGATAGACTTGATGGAAACCGCTTTTTTTTTTTAACTAACAGATTCATATTAGGAATTTTTCTTGTGTAATTTATAGAAATACACTAAACATACAGGAGAAATTTGAAATGAAGGGCACATGATGAAAATGGAGAAAGGAACTAAAAACATCAACTTGTTGAGATAATGTGCATGTATTCAAAATCGGTTATGAAAACTAGACAGTTACACATTATATACACACATATATACGTATGCATATAAGCATATATATTTCACTAAAAATAAAACAATTTGCAAAATATTTTAATACCACTGCATAAGTTTCTCAACAGGTGTTTGTATTGCTTGAAATACTTTACATAGTTTACAACCTTTCACGTTTCTAGTAATATTCCTGAACATGACTATGTCCTAAGCATAATGCAAAGTGATAAGGCAAAAATAAGAAAGAAATGTTTTTACTACCCCAATCAAGACTATGAGTGATAGCTGCAGGGCCTTGCTGCCCAGTAGGGGTTGCATTGGACCTTCAAACCCTAACCCTTATCTCACCTTACCAAGAAATGTCTCTCACCTTGCTCCTTTGTGATTGCTGCCCCAAGAAAATTTCAATTCAATGTATGGTCAAATCAATCTCACATAACTTACCTTGATACTCATTCTTGCAGAAATCGTTCAAATGTAATCTGAATAATTTGGGCAGCCCAGATATCACGCAAATCAAGGAAATGAATGTGCAAAAAAAAAAAAAATACAATCCACTCTACATAATTTATCAAATAAAACACATTCCTTTAAATAGTGTCCCTGAGATTAGTTGTATATTGATCTTTTTGATATGAATTGTAGTAAAGTCTCCAAGGTATTGTAATATTTTAGGTTAAATTCAGAGTAATTAGTGGCCTAAGACAGCTATTTGAGATTTGAATGGTTGTTGTTATGAAGGAGACTGCTCACGTCCAGTGGGTCATGTTTTTAAAACTGAAGAACAAGCTACTGCATTGAAAAACACATTTCTTCTTCATTAGATGTGTAGACATCCACATTCTTTTCCAGATATAAAGTAATTAATTTTAAAACTTATTTCAGTTGAGATATATAGTGTCTCATATAGAGATATGTTTCATTTTCCCAGGAAATTTTATTTGAAATAAAACATTAGGTAAGACGCTGGGGAAGGGGTCTGCAAAATTAAATAGATTTCCCTGTCACCCCACTTGGGGATAGTGTTACATACTCACAGAAAGTCCGCCTTTCACAAAGTTTTAAGTTAAATTATATTGTTTGTTGGTTATATATATCAAAGAGTCACAGAGACAAACTGCATATATTATGAATAATTAAGCTACTTTATTTGGCACCTCTACGGGGTGGCAGAGAAATAGATTTGAAAAGGAATCCAAAACTGTAGAAACCTCTAATCTGAAACACATTTCAGGAACTGTTACCACACTACGAGTGTGCAAGGTTGCCTTTGTTTTTTTTTTGCTTCAGACAATAAGCCTTCAATCATTTACCATGAAAAATTTTAATAAAAAAAGAAATGTTCAAACTCATTTTCTCATCCTTATATGAGGCTTTCAACCTCTTGATAGAAATGGGCTGACTGCCTAATCATGGTGGAATTCATGTTTTGTTTCTCAGAGGCCTTCTGGGGAAACTAGGTCTCTAGCCCACAATTAAGCACATTGTAGAAATTGTAGGTGATATTTTATGAGGCCTGGTGTCTACACTCCTGGGAGAAAAAAAAAAAGAACAAAGGGTCAAGGCTCAAAATATATTTGTTCAAGTGAAAAACAAATCAAATAACTGATCTTAACTGAATGTTAAAAAAAGAAAAACCAGTTAACTCTATTTTACCTTTAAAATATGCGTGTAGATTTAGACTCCACGTAATTAGTAATCAACTAATATTTACTTTGATTTTTTTCTGTACAAAATATGCATGCAATACTGAGAATTATATAATGTAGGCGATATTATGTTAAATACTGCAATAATTTTATTCTCAAAATAAACAAGTTGGCTTGACCATAGAAGTAAGAGACTCAGCTTTCTGGAAGTCCACAGATCCAATATAAATGTTTCAGCCCCTAAGGTTTAAATGTCTCCAAGTTCATAGACAGGAATTTAGATTTTGGCATGATGCCCACTTACATTTGTTCTATTTGAATGAGATACATTTAATCTGGAAAAATTAAAGCGAAGTGGGATTTTAACCAGCCAATTCTCTTACCTAATTCCATGGGATGACATAAGACAGCTGCTGTGCTCAAGTAGGAAAAAGAAATGTGCAATAACTTAAGAAGAAAGGTGATGTAGGTCAGAGTTTAGAGAGAAAATACATAGGTTAACTCTATCACACACAGACAGAGATGGAAGTCACATCAGTAAGCTCTTATCTTCATTTTTCCTCAATTATGTTATTTTATAAATTATAAATTATAATTTATAATAATTATAACATAATTATTCCTTAATTTGAAATATTTTATCTTATTCTCTAAAACACCTTACAAAGAAACTCCAGTCATCAAACAACCATTGAGTCAGTCATAGGATAAAACATAAGCATCCTGGAAACCAATCTCAGAGTTTAACTGAAGAATTGAGTCCTAGGAATGGTCAACACTTGCCTCACTTTTGTTCACTGCTGGAAATATACCTACAATATCAAGGTGACATTTATAAATTTTGAATAATGTGAAACTTGTACAGTTTTTGGCACTTGATTTTAGAACCAGAAAACAAAAATGAAAATATAAAATCAATATGATCTTGGAAGGGTCCTGGACAGGTAAGAAGGTATTTGCTCTCTTGATTCAGATATTAATTATTAACTTTCAAGTGTTACTGGTAATAGCATCTACCACTAATATTGTTTACTAAAAAGTAAATTAGTTAACACATGCAAACAACTTACAACATCGTCCAGCATGCTGCAAACACTCAACAAACAGCTTTAATGATGATTATTATGGATGCTGCTGTTTTTACTGCTTTTTTGATTATTATTTCACATAAACTAAGAATCAGGGATGGAAGCATTGCCTGCACTGCTTTTCTCAAACACAGACACAAATCCTTTTAACAGCTTTCTACACCCCTGTGTTACATGGTTCTACTAAAAACTCAACAAACAAAAATAGAACAAACTCTCTGCACTGAGAATTACTTAAATAAACTCTATAAATATAGTTGCTCTCTCTGCTCAGGTTCAAAGACTCTCCCAACGACATGATCACTGTTGAGGTTTGACCTCCTTCCAGCCAGGGGCAACCTTCCTACCTAATAGCCAACACAGGGCAAATGAATGTTTTTGCCACCACCTGAGAAGCACTGAGTCTATACACATGGGTGCTTGGGCTCAAATAGTGAACCACGAGAGAATCATTAAGTCTCTTTTCCTCCAAATTTAAGCTCTTTAAACTCATACAAATAAGGAAAAAAAAAAAAAAAGATCATCCAATTTTTTTGGATCAAGCTTAATGAGAAGTAATTTAAAGTAGATTTAAAGCAAACGTGTCACGAAGAAAACCAATCAAGTGAATCAATTTTTCCCGTAGGCATAATTAAGAAGTCATTGACATCTTTTTTGCCTTAAAATCCAGGTCAATTTGAAGTTTGGTGTTGAAGAAATGTGAAGCTCAAAAGCGTAATAAGTAAACAAATAGAGAGAGATAAATAAATGAATGAACACATGCATGGATGGATGGATGGATGGATGGATGGATGGATGGATGGATGGATGGATGGATGGATGGATGGATGGATGGATGGATGGATGGATGGATGGACAGGCATATAGAAAGACAGACATATGAATGAATGAATAGATGAATAAGTAGATAAAGAGATAGCTATATCAACAAATCAATAAATAGATGGATAAATAGATAAATAAACAGATAAATAATAACAAGTTTGGCTTTCCAGAACTGTATTTTTGTGTGTTGATCTGATATCCTGCCATTCTGTTGAATTTGTATATTAAATCTAATAGTTTCTTTTTGTTTTTTATTTGTATTGTATATTTGTGGGTGTGTGTATGTGAGGGAGAGAGAGAAAGAGAGAGAATTCCTTAGGATATTCTATGTATAAGATCTTGTCATCTTGAATAGGAAAAATTTTACTTCTTTCCAAATTCAAATGCCTTTAAAAAAAATTTTAGCCTAACTTTTCTGTCTAGTATTTCCAGAAAAATGTAGAATAAGAGTTATGAAATCAGGCATCCTTGTCTTGTTCCTGATGTTAGGGGAAAACTTGTAGTCTTTCACCAATGCGTGTGATGTTAAAAAAAAAAATAGCTATGGGTATTTCCTAAGTGTCCTTAATCAGATACATGTAGTTTCCTTACATTTCTAGTTTGTTGAATGGTTTTATTATGAAAGGGTCTTGGATTTTGTCAAATGATGTTTCTGCATTCATTAATCAAATCATTTTTCCTTCATTTTCTTAATTAATTGATATTTATGCTTAACAACTCTTGCATTTCTGGGATAAGTTCCACTGGGACGTGGTTTATAGTCTTTTCAATATGCTGCTGTTTGGTTTGCTAGTATTTTGCTGCTGGATTTGGTTTGTTAGTACTCTGTCGAAGATTTGCATTCATATTCATAAGGGATATTGTGGGTTTTTTTGGCTTTGGTGTCAGGGCGATTATGTCATCATAGAACCAGTTACAAAGTGTTCCCTACTATTTTCTTTTGCAAGAGTTTGAGAAGGATTAATGTTAATTTGTATTCGGTACTTTGTTATAATTTCTATCTCCTTATTGTTATTGTTGTTGTTGTTTTTCTAGGTGCGCTCGAGTCATTTCTGACTCATAGCCACCCTATGCACAACAAAAGGAAACACTGCCCGATCCTGTGCCATCCTCACAATCATTGTTATGCTTGGGCCCATTGTTGCAGCCACCATGTCAGTCCATTTTGTTGAGGGCCTTCCTCTTTTTCACTGACCCTATTCTTTACCAAGGATGATGTCCTTCTCCAGAGACTGATCCTTCCTGACAACATGCCCAAAGTATATGAGATGAAGTCTCACCATTCTTGCTTCTAAGGAGCATTCTAGCTGTACTTCTTCCAAGGCAGATTTGTTCCTTATTTTGGCACATCATGATATATTCAATATTCTTCACCAACAGATGCCAATTTTTCTTCAGTCTTCCTTACTCATCATCCAGCTTTCATTGCTTGGGTCAGGGGCACCTTAGTCTTCAAGGTGACGTCCTTGCTTTTTAACACTTTAAGGAGGTCTTTTGTAGCAGATTTGCCCACTGCTGCTTCCATGGATGCTGATTGCTGAAACAAGTAAAATGAAATCCTTATTGTTTTAGGTTTTACATTTAGGTCCTTGATCCATTTTGAGTTAATTTTTGTTTATGATGTGAAGTATGGGTCCTGATTCATTTTTTCTACAGACGGACATTCAGTTTTGCCAGTGCCATTTGTTAGAGACTGTCTTTTCCCAATTTAACAAAATTTGGCCCTTTGTCAAAAATCAGCTGCCCATAGATGAATGGATTTACATCTCTGTTCTAAATTCTGTTCCATTGGTCTATGTGTTTGTCATCGTACAAATACCAGTCTGTTTTGATTGCCATGCCTGTATAGTAGGTTCTAAGATTCAGTAGTGTGAGGCCTTCTTTGGCCTCTTTCCTTTTCACTTTGGATTGGTGATTAGTGTTTCCATCTCATTAAAGAATGCTGTTGCAATTTGGATCGGTCTTGCATTGTATTTGTAGATCACTTCAGGTAGTATTGACATTTTCATGATGTTGAGTCTTCCTATCCATGAGCATTTTTTTTTTTCTTCCAATTATATAGGTCTCTTGGTTTCTTGCAGTAGCATTTTGTAGTTTTCTTTGTATAGGTCTTTTATATCCCTGGTTAGATTTATTCCCAAGTATTTTATCATTTGGGGGGCTATTATAAATGGCATTCTTTTTGTGATTTACTTTTTGAAGTTCTCTTTGTTGATGTAGAGGAATCCAACTAATATGATATTGTACCCTGCTACTTTGCTGACTCCTTCTATTTTTTTTTTTTTTTCTATTAGTTCCAGTAGTTTTTTTGTGGAATCCTTGGAGTTTTCTATGTATAGGTTCATTTCATCTGTGTATAGGGAAAATTTTGCTTCTTCTTTCCAATTTGGATGTCCTTTATTTCTTTCTCTTACTAGATTTCTTTAGTTAAGACTTTCAGTGCAATGACATTTTGGTTAGCAGCCGAGCACTTAACCAATGCACCACCAGACCTCCTCTATGTCATTACCTTGAAATTTACCGTTATCTTCCTAAGTTTAAAACAGTCTTTTATTTATTGATATCGCTTTGGCTTCCTCTCCATATGAAAGTTCTATAACTACACCATTTATTCCCTCTTTTTTGTTTTGATGTCATCGTTTACATATTGATGTCTTTGGTTCCCTGTTTTTAGCCTTTTAGCTTTGTTTTATTTTTAAAATTCTTTATTTGGGTTGGTATCTGGGTGGTCTGTCCTGCGTCCAAATATCAGATTATTGTTTAATGTTTTTGGTTCTCTATTCGAAGGACTCTCTTTAATATTTCTTGTAAGTTTGGTCTGGTTTTTACAAATTCCCTTAATTTCTGCTTATCTGGAAATATTCTAACGTTGCCATTGTATATGAGAGACAGTTTTACTGAATATAGAATTGCTGACTGGGTTTTTTTTTGCTTTCGACCTTTTATATAGGTCTTCCCACTGCCTTCTTGCCTACGTGGTTTTAGCTACATAGATGGAGATTAGTTTTATTGGTTACCCTTTTTAGATAGGTGACTTTATTTTTCCTTAGCTGATCTCAGGATTCTTTGTTTGTCTTTGGTCCTTTTTATTTGCACATTTGTTTATAAGTCTTGGTGACTTTCTTTGGGCTCTATCCTGTATGGGGTTCATTGCGCTTCTTGGATGGGTATCTTCTTGTCTTTCATGATGATAGATAGCGAAGTTTTCTGCCAGGATTACTTTGACAATTGTCTCTGTGTGTTGCATTGCACCCCCACCCCCCGCCCATTGGATCTCTTATCATATGCAAGTTTTTCCTCTTGATAGTGTCCCACATAATTATTAGGATTTCTTCATTCTTTTTTCTGATTTTTCCTCAAACAAATTGGTATCAAGGGATTTTTCTTTAATTTCACTAATCTGTCTTCCATTGCTTCAATTCTGGTCCTATATCCTTCTTTTGAGTTGTCTGTTTCTGAAATTTTATTCTTAATCTTTTGGCTTTCTAGTTGATGTTTTTGTATGGTTTCTAGTTGTTTCGTTTTTATATTGTTTTCCTGAATTCTTTATCGTTTTTATGAGTTGTAAACAACTTGACAACAATGGGTTTTTTGTTTGTTTGTTGCTTTCTTTCATTTTGTCAGTGCCTTCCTCGATTTTGTCTATATTTTTCTTGGTTTTGCCTGTGTTATCACAGGCTGTTTCTTACCCCCGGCAGTTTTTTTGTTCTTTATTTCGGTCACTTGCTGACTCCATCCTGTCCTGCTTCTTTTTGTGATTTGATATTGTCTGTTGTTTCTGAAGCATCAAGAAATTATTATATCTATTTATTTACTGTGTGTTTGTTGAACCCTGAAATTTTGTTTTGTTTTGATATATCCAAGTAGGCTGGGCCTGTGTTTTGCTCTGGTCTCTAATTTTGCCATTTTGATGCTCTCACTACCTTTCTCAGGGTTGGTGGAGGAATGACTGCATGTGTGAGTGTGGGTCTCTCGTGGGGCTGTTGAGGATATAGGTGGTGTTTCTGTTGAGGTGGTGTGTTTGTCTGTCCAGCTGGACCCTGGCTGTGGGTGCAGTGGGTGATCTTCCTAGTTGTGGGGTTGGGTGCTGTGTGTGTGCTCTGCTGATTGCAGGGTGGTTGGGTTTGGGGTATCTGGGTTGTTGGTCCCCAGATGAGTTGTCTGGAAACTCTCATCAATGGTTCCAGGTGAGCAGGGTTATGTGGGGATGTTTAGAATTAGAATATAGAATACAGAAGAATATACAATACACATTATAGAAGAATATACACAGTAGACTATACAATACAGAATATAGATTATACAAGAGCATATAATACAGAATTTAGAATATAGAAAGTAGAATGTAGAATACACAATATAAAATGTAGAATAAAGACTATAGAATACAGATTATAAAATACAGAAAATTATGAAATGTAGAATGTAAAATATAGAAGAATACACTATATTCTATTTTCAAAGTTCTTTTACATTCTGGATTCTATCTTCAGTGTTCTATGTTCCATATTCTATGTTTCAAATTCTCTATTTTCTATAATCTATGTTCTATATTCTATATTTTTGTATATTCTATATTCCATACTCTGCATTCTATATTCGATGTTCTATATTCTATATTTTTCTACATACAATATTCTTCTATATTCTATATTTCATATTCCATATTCTACATTGTATATTTTAAATTCTTCCATATTCTATGCTCTATATTCTGTATTCTACATTCTAAATTCTTTATTCTATGTTCTTCCATATTCTTCTATATTCTATATACTATATTTTTCTGTATTCTATATTCCATAGTCTACATTCTTCCTTCTATATTCTACATTCTTCTATATTCTATATTCTTCTATAGTGTATATTTTGTTTTACACTCTATATTCTTATTCCATTATCTTCTATATTCTATAATCTATATTCTTCTATATTCTGTGTTCTTTATGCTTTATTTATATTCTATACTTTGTATTCTACATTCTATATTCTTCTATATTCTATATTTTCTATATTCCATTCTGTGTTCTGTATTCAATGTTCTTTTTCTATATTCTATAATTTTCTGTATTCTATATTCTACATTCTATATTCTTCTATAGTCTGTATCATATATTGTTCTATATTGTATATTCTATATTTTGCATTCTACATTCTATATTCCATAATCTTCTATATTGTATAATGTATATTCTCTATATTATGTATTTTTATTCTATATTTTATATTCTGTATTCTACATTCTATTTTCTAAATTCTATATTTTCTATATTCCATTGATTGTATTCTATATTCATTTTTTTCTATAGTCTATATTTTTTAATAATTTTCTGTATTCTATATTCCATATTGCATATTCTGTATACTCTAGTCTACATTCTATATTCTTATATCCTACCTTCTATATTTAATTCTACATTCTATATTCCAGAATCTTCAATATTCTATAATCTATATTCTTCTATATTCTATGTTCTTTATTCTATATTTTGTATTCTACTTTGTACGTACTCTATTCTATATTTATCTCTATTTTATATTTTTCTATATTCTCTATTCCATACCCTGTATTCTATATCACATATTCTATATTCTGTGTTCTATATTCTATGTTCTATAAAAAAATACACAGTCAATATTTTTTATATACTATATTCTTCTGTATTCTATATTATATATTCCATATTCTACATTCTGCATTCTATATTCTATAGTCTTCTACATTTTTATTCTACATTCTATATTCTTCTCTTATAATCTATATTCTTCTACTATATTCTGTATTGTACATTCTGAATTGTATATTAAATATTCTACAGTCTACATTCTATATTCTAAATTTTGTAATATTCTTTTTCTTCTCTATACTCTATTCCACATTCTATATTCTCTATTCTACATTCTATATTCCATTTTCTTCTATATTCTACATTTTCTAAATTTTTCTGAATTCTATATTCTTCTATATTCTATATTTTTTAGTGTTTATTCTACCTTCTAATCTCTATTCTATATTCTTCTGTAATCTAACATTCTCTTGTATTCTCTATTCCATATTCTCTATTCTACATTCTATATTCTTCTATAGTCTGTAATCTATATTCTTCTACTTTCTTTATTCTATATTGTTCAATAGTATATATCCGATACCTTATATTCCATATTTGTCCATATTCTATTTTCTTCTATGTTCTATCTTCTATTTTCTGTAGTCTGTCATCTATATTCTGTATTCTTCTATATTCTGCATTCTGTATCCTATATCTTCTATATTCTAAATTTTTGCTCTGTATTTTCCTATATTCTGTATTCTGTTTGTCAGTTTTCTATATTCTTCTATGATTATACTCTACATTCTCCTATTGTCCATATTCCATATTCTTCTATACTCTATATTCTTTTTTCTTTTATATTCTGCATTGTATTTTCTATGTCCTATGTTCTTCTATATACTATATTCCTCTATATTCTATGTTCTACTTTCTAAATTCTTCTATATTCTATATTCTGTACTTTATATTCTACATTCTAAATTCTATATTCTCCTATGTTCTATATTCTTTTATATTCTCTTTCTATATTTTTACATATTCTAGGTTCTATATTCCATACTCTGTATTCTATATTGTATATTCAAAGTTCTATGTTCTATATTCTTTATTTTTATATATACTGTATTTTTCTGTGTGGTATATATTCTATGTTCCATATTCTATAGTCTACATTCTGTATTCTTTTAAATTCTGTATTCTTTTATATTTTACATTCTACATTCCATAATTCTTTGTATTCTACAATCTGTATTCTATAGTCTTTATTCTATATTTTATATCCTGTAGTCTACATTCTATATTCTAAATTCTGTATTCTATGTTCTTCAGTAATCTATATTCTTTCTTGTATAGTTTTCTACTGTGTACATTCTTCTATAATGTATATTCTGTATTCTTCTGTATTCTATATCCTAATTCTTCTATATTCTCTATTCCATATTCTGTATTCTTCAATATTCTGTATTCTACATTCTACTATATTCTTTTTCTTGTATTTTCCATACCCTTGTATATTCTATATTCTTCTATATTCCATATTCTATGTTCTCCTATATTCCATATTTTACATTGTACATTCTATATTCCATTATTTTCTATATTGTATGATTTATAATCTTCTATATTCTATACTTTCGTGTATTCTTCACTGTATACTTTGCATTGTATAATCTGTATTCTACATTGTACATTTTATATTCTTCTGCATTCTATATTCTAAATTTATATTCTGTTTTCTTCTATATCCTGTATTCTTTATGCTATATTCTTTTGTAATGTATATTCTATATTCTTCTTTATTCCAAATCCTCTATACACTATATTGTTGTTTACAAAGTTCTTTTATATTCTGTATTCTATCTTCCATGTTCTATGTTCCATATTCTATAAATTCTCTATATTCTATAATCTATGTTCTTCTATATTCTATATTTTTGTATATTCTATATTCCATACTCTGTATTCTGTTTGATGTTCTATATTCTATGTTTTTCCACATACACTATTCTTCTATATTCTATATTTCATACTCCATATTCTACATTCCACATTGTATATCTTAAATTCTTCCATATTCTATGCTCTGTATTCTATATTCTACTTTCTAAATTCTATATTCTTCCATATACTTCTAGTCTATATTTTTCTATATACTATATTTTTCTGTATTCTCTATTCCATATTCTTCCTTCTATATTCTACTATATTCTGTATTCTATATTCTTCTATATTGTAGTCTGTATTTTAAATTCTATATTCTATATTCCATTATCTTCTATAATCTATATTCTGTGTTCTTTACCTTTTATTTTATATTCTATATTTTGTATTCTACATTCTATATTTTCTATATTACATATTCCATACTCTGTGTTCTGTATTCAATGTTCTTTTTCTATATTCTATATTTTTCTATACAATTTTCTGTATTCTATATTCTTCATTCTTTACTCTATATTTTTCTATAGTCTGTATCATATATTTTTCTATATTGTAAATTGTGTATTTTACATTCTACATTCTATATTCCATAATCTTCTATATTGTATAATGTATATTCTCTATATTATGTATTTTTGTTCTATATTTTATATTCTATATTCTGTATTCTACATTCTGTATTCTAAATTCTTTATTTTTCTATATTCCATTGTCTGTATTCTATATTCAATGCTGTTTTCTATATTCTATATTTTTTATAATTTTCTGTACTTTATATTCCATATTGCATATTCTGTATATTCTACATTCTATATTTTCTTATATTCCATCTTCTATATTCTATATTTAATTCTATATTCTATATTCCAGAATATTCTATATTCTATAATCTATATCCTTCTGTATTCTGTTCTTTATTCTACTTTGTACATACTCTATTCTACATTCTTTATTTAAGTCTATTCTATATTTTTCTATATTCTCTATTCCATACTCTGTATTCTATGTTCCATATTCGATGTTCTATATTTTTTATATCCTATATTCTTCTGTATTCTACATTCTATATTCCATACGCTATATTCTACATTCTGCATTTTATATTCTTCTATGTTCTGTATTCTATACTCTTCTACATTCTTATTCTACATTCTATATTCTTCTGTTGTAATCTATATTCTTCTACCTGCTATATTCCATATTGTACATTCTAAATTCTATATTCAATATTCTAGTCTACATTCTATATTCTAAATTTTTCAATATTCTTTATTCTTATGTATTCCCTATTCCATATTCTATGTTCTCCATTCTCCATTCCATTTTCTTCTATATTCTATATTCTGCATTTTATATTCTAAATTTTTTCTGAATTCTATATTCTATATTTTTATGTATATTCTACCTTCTAATCTCTATATTCTATATTCCTCTGTAATCTATACTCTTATATTCTCTATTCTATATTCTTCTATATTTTGTCATCTGTATTTTTCTACTTTATTCTCTATTCTTCAATATTGTATATCTTATACCCTGTATTCCGTTTGTCAATATTCTATTTTCTTCTACATTCTATCTTCTATATTCTGTAGTCTGTCATCTATATTCTTTATTCTTCTATATTCTGCATTCTATATCCTATATCTTCTAAATTTATGCTGTTTTCCTATATTCTGTATTCTATATTTTTCAATATTTTACATTCTTCTGTAATTATATTCTACATTCTCCTATTTTCCATATTCCTTATTCTTCTATACTCTATATTTTTCTGTATTCTTTTTTCTTTTATATTCTGTATTGTATCTTCTATGTTCTTCTATATACTATATCCCTCTAAATTCTATAGTCCATATTCTATATTCTACGTTCTGAATTCTTCTATATTCTATATTTTATATTCTATACTCTACATTCTAAATTCTATATTCTTTTATATTCTATTTCTATATTCTTCCATAATCTAGGTTCTATATTCCATTCTCTGTATTTTATATTGTATATTTAAAGTTCTATGTTCAATATTCTTTATCTTTCTATATACTGTTTTTCTGTATGGTATATCCTATGTTCCATATTCTATATTCTACATTCTGTGTTCTTCGATAGTATGCATTCTATATTCTTCTGTATTTTACATTCTACATTTCATAATTTTCTATATTCTATTTTTTTATAATCCATAATCAATACTCTTCATTTTATATTTTATATTCTACATTCTTTTCTTTTATTCTACATTCTATTTTCTATATTCCAAATTCTGTATTCTATGTTCTTCTATAATCTATATCCTGTATCGTATTTTTTATAGTCCAGGGTAGCCCGCACGCAGAGCAGGCCCGAATAGCGGAGCCCCGCAGGTGAGGATAAGCCCGAAAGGAGAGTCCCGCAGGCCCCAACGGAGAGTCCCGCAGACAAGAATAGTCTCGAAAGGAGAGCCCCGCAGGCATGAATAGGCCGGAAAAGAGAGTCCCACAGGGAAGAACAGGCCCGAACGGAGAGTTCTGCAAGCAAGTATAGGCCTGAATGGAGAGTCCGGCAGGCAAGAATAGGCCCAAACTGAGAGTCCCCCAGGCAAGAATATCCCCTAATAGAGGAGCCCCACAGGCAAGAACAAGCCCAAATAGCGGAGCCCCGCACGCAGGAAAAGGCCTCAATAATGGAGCTCCACAGGCACAAAGAGGCCGGAATAGAGGAGCCCCGCAGACAACAGGAAGCCTGAAAGGAGAGTCCTGCAGGCAAGAATAGTCCCGAACTGGGACTCAGGCAGGCAAGAAAAGTCCCTTACACAGTCCCGCGGGAAAGACTAGGCCTGAATAGTGGAGCCCCGCAGGCAAGAACAGGCCCAAACAGAGTCCTGCAGGCAAGAATAGGCCCTAACGGAGAGGCCTGCAGGTGAGAACAGGCCCGAACAGAGAGTCCGGCAGCCGAGAAAAGGCCCGAACCAAGAGTCCCGAAGGCGACAACAGGCCCATAGGGAGAGTCCCGCAGGCAAGAACAGGCCCGAAAGGAGATTCCGACAGGCCAGAATAGAGGAGCCCTGTAGGCAAGAATAGGCCTGAACAGGGTCCGGCAGGCAAAAATAGACCCTAACGGAGAGGCCTGCAGGTGAGAACAGGCCGGAAGGGAGATTCCCGTAGCCAAGAATAGGCCCGAACAGAGTCTGGAAGGCAAGAATAGACCCGAATAGAAGAGCCCCGCAGGCAAGAACATGCCTGAATAGCAGAGCCCCGCACGTACGAACACGGGGAATAGCGGAACCTGCCACGCACGAACACCGGAGCTCCGCAGGCAAGAGCAGGCCCGAAGAGCGGAGCCCGGCACGCACGGACACGCCAAATAGCGGAGCCCCACACGCACGTACAGGCCCAAATAGCGGAGCCCCGCACGCACGAACAGGCCTGAATAACGGAGGCCCGCAGGCTCAAACAGGCCTGAATAACGGAGCTCCATAGGCACGAACAGGCCCGAATAGAAGAACAACCGCA
The DNA here is from genome assembly GCF_030014295.1 of Loxodonta africana. Taxonomy (NCBI): domain Eukaryota; kingdom Metazoa; phylum Chordata; class Mammalia; order Proboscidea; family Elephantidae; genus Loxodonta; species Loxodonta africana. The sequence continues at coordinate 226,320 of NW_026975057.1, forward strand.
GGCAAGAGGAGGAACGAAAAGATGCTCCCGTAGGCAAGATTAGGCCCGAAGAGAGAGTTTGGCAGGTAAGAATAGTCCGGAACGGAAAGTCCCGCAGGCAGGAATAGGCCCTAAAGGAGAGTCCTGGAGGCAAGAATAGGCCCGAATGAATGATCCCACAGGCAAGAATAGGACCGAACAGAGTGTCCCACAGGCATGAATGGGCCGGAACGGAAGGTCCTTCAGGCGAGAATAGGCCCGAACGGAGAGTCCCGCAGGCCAGGATAGGCCCGAACGGAGATTCCCGAATGCAAGAACAGGCCCAAATAGAGGAGCCCCGCAAGCAAGAATAGGCCCAAACAGAGTCCCGCAGGCAAGAATAGGCCCGAACGGAGAGTCCCGCAGGCCAGGATAGGCCTGAACAGAGTCCCGCAGGCAAGAATAGGCCCACCTGGAGAGTCCCCCAGGCCAGAATAGGCCCGAACGGAGATTCCCGCAAGAATAGGGCCGAATAGAGGAGCCCCGCAGGCAACAATAGGCCCTAACGGAGAGGCCTGCAGGCGAGAACAGGCCCGAACAGAGAGTCCCGCAGGCAAGAATATAGAATGTTGAATACAGTATAAAGAATATGGAATATAGAATACACAAAAATATAGTATATGTAAATATATAGAAAATAGAAGATTGAATATAGAAAAATATAGAATATAGAAAAATTGCAAATGTTTAATATAGAATGTAGAATATAGAAGATTTTAAAATGTAGCCTATACAATATGGAATATAGAATACAGAAGAATATAGCATAGAGAAAAATATAGAATATAGAACATAGAACATCGAATATAGAATAGAGACTATGGTTTATAAAGGATATAGGAAAATATAGAATATAGAACATAGAATTTAGAATGGAATATAGAATATAGAAGAATTTAGAATATAGAATATGGAATATAGAAGGAAATAGTACATAGAAGAAAACTGAACATAGAACACAGAACACAGAAGATAGAATACAGAATGTAAAGGAATATAGAAAATAGTAGAATATAGAATATACAAGAATATGGAATACAGAAGAATATAAACAAGAATATGGATTATAGAATATACATTACAGAAGAATATAGAATACAGAATATAGAAGAATATTGAATATAAATTTAGAATATAGAAGAATATAGAGAAGGCTATAGAAAATACAAGAAAAAGAATATAGTAGAATGTAGAATACACAATATGGAAGAATAGAAGAATTAGAATATAGAATACAGAAGAATATAGAATATACGTTATAGAAGAATATACACAGTAGAAGACTATACAATACAGAATATAGATTATACAAGAACATGTAATACAGAATTTAGAATATAGAAAGTAGAATGTAGAATACAGAAATAGAATATAAAATATAGAATAAAGACTGTAGAATACAGATTATAGAATATAGAAAATTATGGAATGTAGAATGTAAAATATAGAATACACTATATCCTTCTATTTTCAAAGTTCTTTTGTATTCTGTATTCTATCTTCAGTGTTCTGTGTTCCATATTCTATGTTTTAAATTCTCTATATTCTATAATCTATGTTCTTCTATATTCTATATTTTTGTATATCCTATATCCCGTACTCTGTATTCTATATTCTATATTTTTCTACATACAGTATTCTTCTATATTCCATATTCTATATTCTACATTGTATATTTTAAATTCTTCCATATTCTATGTTCTGTATTCTACATTCTAAATTCTTTATTCTATGTTCTTCCATATTCTGTATTTTTCTATATACTATAATTTTCTGTATTCTACATTCCATATTCTACATTCTTCCTTCTATATTTTATATTATTCTATATTCTGAATTCTATATTCTTCTATGTTGTAGATTCTGTATTTTACATTCTATATTCTATATTCCATTATTTCTATATTCTATAATCTATATTCTTCTATATTCTGTGTTCTTTATGCTTTATTTCATATTCTATATTTTGTATTCTACATTGTATGTTCTTCTATATTCTATTTTTTCTATATTCTATATTCCATACTCTGTGTTCTATATTCAATGTTCTTTTTCTATATTCTATATTTTTCTGTATAATTTTCTGTATTCTATATTCTACATTCTATACTCTATTCTTCTATAGTCTGTACCATATATTGTTCTATATTGTATATTCTGTATTTTACATTCTATATTCCATAATCTTCTATGTTCTATAATGTATATTCTCTATATTATGTATTTTTTATTCTATATTTTATATTCTGTATTCTACATTCTATATTTTACATTCTATATTTTTCTATATTCCATTGTCTGTATTCTATATTCAATGTTTTTTCCTATAGTCTATATTTTTTATAATTTCAGTATTCTATATTCCATATTGCATATTCTATAAACTATATTCTACATTCTATATTCTCTTATATTCCATCTTCTATATTCCAGAATCTTCTATATTCTGTAATGTATATTCTTCTATATTCTCTGTTCTTTATTCTATATTTTATACTCTATATTCTGTATTGTACTTTGTACATACTCTATTCTATATTCTATATTTATCTCTATTCTATACTTTTCTATATTCTCTATTAGTACCCTGTATTGTATACTATATTCCAAATTCCTCTGTATTCTATATTCCACATTCTAAATTCTATGTTCTTCTATATTCTATATTTTCCTTTTTTTATATTCCATACTCTCTATTGTATATTCGATGTTCTATGTTGTATATTCTATATTTTCTCTATACTATATTCTTCTGTATTCTATATTCCATAAAGTATATTCTACATTCTATATTCTAAAATCTTCTATATTCTACATTCTGTATTCTATATTCTTCTATATGCTATGTTCTATATTCAATCTTCCATTTTCTATATTTTTACATATACTATATTTTTGTGAATTCTATATTCCATATTCTTGATACTATATTCAACATTCTATGTTCTTCTATATTCCATATTCCATATCCTCCTACATTCTATATTTTACATTCTACATTCTATATTCCATAATCTTCTGTATTGTATAATTTATAATATTCTATACTCTATATTCTCCTATATTCTTCATTTTATATTTTGCATTCTGTAATCTGTATTTCACATTGTACATTTTATATTCTTCTGTATTCTATATTCTAAACATATATTCTATGTTCTTCTATATTCTGTTATCTATGCTATATTCTTCTATAATGTATATTCTATATCCTTATTTATTCCAAATCCTCCATACACTATAT